>NC_066298.1:3910000-4210000 GCF_905404315.1 Leptidea sinapis
AGAAGTAGCAAGAAACTCATTGCCACTCTTTTATATCAATAATTTTTTTTATATTCCTAAGAATCTTTTATATTCCAAGAATCTTTTATATTCCTAACGAGGGTCCCCCAACCGTACGTTATGATTCGTATTCTGGACGGTTAACTATGACATTAACTGTTACCCAGTCCTCTTTTTTTGGAAGAGCAGGACGAACGAGCGTACGGCTTACCTGATGTTAAGTGATCACCGCTTCTAGTTAAATAAAAAATTGTGAGCAGTAACTATAGATATCGCCATATATCGTGGTAGGAGCTAACTATTCTAACTAACAAGTGTAACGAGTAGTTACAATGGTTTCAGATATTTAATTCAGTTAGGCAAAGTAGAGCCTAACCAGTTTCGAGCCTATAGAAAACCTACTTATATAAGCTCGAAACTGGTTCAAATTCAAATTCAAATATTATTATTCAAAATAGGATGTGACATCACTTATTGAAAGTCAAAAACTACCACCCATTCCAAAAATAATGCCTCAGACCTGAGAAAAATGGGCGCAACAAACTCAGCGGGCTTTTTGTAGTTATATTCACACAATTAAACTAATTATTTAATAGCCTGAGGGCGGTCGCTCCATTCCCAATTTGTGGCATTATTAAGAAAGTTATTTATGCTATAGTAACCTTTATCACACAAACATTTCTTAACTATTCCATCGTATCGTATACATCGCCCCACAAAAGACTTACTAACTCGACTTAACCGAGTAGTAGGTAAAAACTAATTCGTTTTTTTAAATCATACAGACGGCAAAGTGACTTTATCTGTTAGTAATTTACATGAATCACGATTAAGGCGAAAAGTAAGCAGAAAACATGCAAACATGGTGTTTTTAGACAAGTTTTGTGGTTAAAGTATAGCATTTAGAGCTATCAACACTATTTAATACTGCAACACATATCCTTAAGTCTTAGCTCGTTTCATCCGTCTTTTGTCCGTTTTGATTCATACCTCACATTGATAGCGTTGGGTTATTTAGGTTTTCTAGTTCTGTGTGTATGCCCATCCCAGCCCAACCAGTAGTTTTCTTACAGTACAATTATATCTAAATACTGTCCTTTTCCTGATAAATGTCAATCCATTTTTTTAAAGTTTAATCTTTAATATACTCCACTTAATTTTTTTTATTTTATGGAATAGGAGGACAAACGAGCGTACGGGTCACCTGGTGTTAAGTGATCACCGCCGCCCACATTCTCTTGCAACACCAGAGGAATCACAAGAGCGTTACCGGCCTTTAAGGAAGATGTACGCGCTTTTTTTGAAGGTACCCATGTCGTATCATCCCGGAAATACCGCACAAGGAAGCTCATTCCACAGCTTTTAGTACGAGGAAGAAAGCTCCTTGAAAACCGCACTGTGGAGGACCGCCACACATCCAGATGGTGGGGATGATATCTTAACTTGTGGCGTGTCGTGCGAAGGTGGAATTTGCATTTACTAGTGGGAGGCTCCTTTGCACAGGATACCAGCTAGATTATGGATACTACAACGGCTCCTATTACAGCCATGAAGTAGTAATGTGTAAACATTATTGTGTTTCGGTCTGAAAGGCACCGCAGCTAGTAAAATTACTGCGCAAATGAGACTTAACATCTTATGTCTCAAGGTGACGAGCGCAATTGAAGTGCCGCTCAGAATTTTTTCAAGAATCCCGAGCGGCAGTGCATTCTAATGGGCAGGGCGTATCAATTACCACCAGCTGAACGTCTTGCTCGTCTCGTCTCGTATTTTCATAATAAAAAAATTAGCATACTTTTATAGGCTTCCCCTTTTTAACGCAATTTATTGAGCGATCGATCAATATGTCAAAGAAATGTCCAGGTTGTTATACACAGTATTAATATGTTGATTGACACACGATACAACGCTGGGCTTGTCCGAGTGACCACGGCAGCCATTACTCCACTTTGTTTGGCCAATAAATTGTGTCGCGGCTGACCTCAAACATGACTTTATATTCTATCGAACCCAATATATCGTTTGTGTGAACTTCAAAACTGGGTTAACGGAGAAAAAAAGCAATTTGATAATCCACATTTAATGCTGTTTTATAATTTATCGACCCCTATTCGTCGATTTGCCCGTTTGCAGTAAACTTCTTATAGTGCCTAGAGACTATTGTGTAAGATCTAAATTGACATTTTTCTATGGATTTGACCCTTATAAGCATCGCCTTAACTTTGGCGATTCTTAAGTTAATTGCAATCGGGTATGACGTTCTTGTTTTATTGTTTTTATCATTTCCAAGTAACAGCAAAACAGAAATGCAGTCGGGCTTTTCAAACAATTTCGAAAAGTAGGAGGTTCTCAATTAGATTGATATTTTTTATGTCTGTACACCGATTAGGCTGAGATTTATGATCCGAGTGTCGTAATTCTTATTTAGTTTGATGCGGAATTTGCCATTTGGTCTCATAAAAAATTGACATAGTTTGGCCCAGTAAATTTCATTTAATGAGTATTTTTATGAATGTTTTTGCTTACGTGGTTGATGTTATTATATTTTGTGTACTGCTTTTTTAGAAGTTTTCATTTAGATTGATTATTTATATTATTATTAGTAACCCGATAAGTGGGTCATAAGCTACCTGTCATTCATAGCTAACAAACCTTCTTCACGATATTTCAGTGTCTCACAAGAACGCTAAATAGGGGATCTATATTGTTTAAGGCAAGCGGAACTTTTCGTAGTTCGTTTAGTCTTGATTTTATAATTTTACCAACCATTTAAATCAAGTTAGCGACAAAATTGAATTGTTAGATATTCTGTAAGTCATGGAGCGACGTCATTTGACGGCAAATGAAATGCAAAGAGCTGTAGGGATGTCGCAAACGGGAAGAAATCAATCTCAGGTATCTCGGCATTTTGGCATTTATAGAAGTGTTATTTGTCGTCTTTGGCAGGGAACCCGCTGAACAGCATTCAGGCTGTAAAACGAGTACAACCACTGGGCAAGACCGGTACATACAACTGACTGCAAGACGCCAACCGATGTTTACCGCTCGAGAGATGAGTTTAAGGCTACAAAATTCAAGTGGTGTTGATGTAAGTCCCCAAACTGTGCGAAATCGACTGCATAAATATCCAACAGCTGAAGGATTTGCTATAATTCCATTGGGAGCGAATACAGCAAGATGATATAAGCAGTCTCATTAATTCAATGAATAATCGTTGCCGACAAGTTCTGAATAGTAGAGGAGGCCATACTTTGTATTAAATTATACTATTCTTTCACAATAAATTCATTTTCTTCATTAATTTATTTCATTTTGTTAAAAAAACTTTTTAGTTGCTTATGTACCTTAGCTTCTGCAGTATATTCTAATATTGTTAATTTCTGTTATTAAAAGAACTTATAACTACAACAGCTGTTATTTTTACATCATAGGACCCTAAAAATATTATTTTAAAAATAAAGTACGTTATAATGTGAAAAACCATCCTAAAATTTAAATTAGTACATGTTGCTTAGACTTTTTTGATGTGTGTCCATTGACGTACAAATATATTAAGATTACGTATCACGAATCGAACGTTTCAAGCTAAATTCGAACGAGAGAGCAGAACAGAAGAGCGTGACAAACTTACTTTTAAATTTGGCGCCAAAAATCCGCCATTTTGTTTTTTTATTTTTATATTCCTAGCATCAGTCTCACAGTAAATTAGTATCTAGCTCTCAAGCTAAAATCTATCGAGCCATCGAAAAACATTACCCTAATCAGGATAGGTATTTAATTTCCGCATTAAATTTCCGTGGCAAGATATGCATTGCACCTAACGGGGATCGTAACCAAGCCGTGGAGTGAGCCTTTAATCAGCTATCTGGCATTTGACCAGATCTACAACAGGTTGCTCCGTCGACTCTCACCATGCAAACAGGAGCCCTGTCAAACAGTGTTTTAAAGTGGATTTAAGTATTGTTTGATATTGGGCGGTAGCTAGTTACCTGTTCTATGTAAAGTGACCGACAAATATTGACGCCGCGTCCAATATGTTAATGCGGAGAGAGCATTAGTACACTTGACACTTCTCACCGACGTCACGTAACTACGTTATGACACCGCGACACCAATCAGATGTTGCTTCTAACCGACCTTGCGTTAAGGTTTACAAATAATTATTATTCTATTAAGTTTTGTTAGCTAATGACGAGATCGTTAGTTGATTCCCGTTAGTTACGTAAATTTAGTGGAATAAATTTTAGAGAGACTATGTGACAGATATTTTATTCATTTATTTGTTGCTCCAACAGGGTCAGCACCAATACAATTCCTTAATAACTACAAATATATATTTTCAGGTGACACCGCAATCATAGGTGCAAATCGAGATCATGTAACAAAACGGACATAAACCGAGATATTTATATATATATATATATATACTAGCTGACCCGGCAAACGTTGTTTTGCCATATAAAGTATAATTCACGCGATAGTTTTATAAGTAATAAAATATTGCCTATATTATAGCCTGTACGTCATTTTGTTCTATTGTCAATAGTTTTTGCAGCGCACGCAAAAATAAGTTTTCGATTTTACACCTTGTGTTACAAAATAGCAATTTTATTACGGATCCCTAATTTTGAACATGAAAAACATAGCCTATAGCCTTCCTCGATAAATGGACTACCCAATACTGAAAGAATCATTCAAATCGGACCAGTAGTACCAGAGATTAGCGCGTTCAAACAAACAAACAAACAAACAAACACTGCAGCTTTATATATTAGTATAGATATGCCAGGGTAGATTACCGGAATACGCATTTCGCCAGGTAGTGAATAAAATTGAATATGCCATGCAATACAAATTAGTCTAGGTTGCTTCATAGAAATAGAGGGGGCCTTTGACAATACCAACATCACTAGCATTGATAGGCATGGAGTTCAGGCCTTGCTTAACGACTGGATACTCAACATGCTAAGCTATAGAATTATAGCAGTACAGGGGAAGACAAGGAAAGCTTCCTTTTATCTTCGGGATATTCTCAGGGAGGTAAACACTCCCCACTTTTGTGGAACTCGGTAAAGTCAAAGTCAAAGTCAAAGTTTTTATTTGCATAAACATGTTAGATTGATGTTACATAAATATTATGAAGTACATGTTTGCCACATTTATGACGTGCAAATTTTATAAAATACATTTCTAAATCATTAGTAACAATAATATCAATTTAACAAATGATTATTAGCAGTATTATATAATATATAGTCAAGTTTTTAGTTGAAAATATTCGTCTAATGAATATAAGCAGTTTTTACTAAGGTATATTTTCAATTTAGATGAGAAATTCCTATTTGACGATACCTCTCTTATTATTTTTGGGATGTGATTATAGATTTTTATGCACATACAAAAACAGTTTCTTTGAAATAGTAGAGTAAAAGTAAATAGTGGTAGTGATCTGATCTCAAAATCTCAAACAATATGAAACAATCATTGTCAATGGAATTACGCATTATTTCCACGTTATACTCGTATACTATATTTTTTTTAATATCGACACCAAGCCATGTCTTCTAAAATTGATCATAATTTATAGTCCAAGTGGATTTGGATGAGGGCCAATCTTGAGCTCTTGTAAGGTCGGGAACGTTGCCTTAAAAGGACTCGAAAAGGATACATTTACACTTTTTGAATTTCAAATAGGTTTCACTATTCTGAAACTATTGATATTTGCACAATTTCAGATTTACAGAATTTAATTTTATAGATACTTACAATTTTTAAATAAGTTACAAGTTTGAAGTCGTCTTTTTAAAGTAATTTAGTTGTGTGATTATTCGTGTAGATCTGGCAGCCCGACAACTAAATTGTTGGGCAACACATAAATTGTTTAAACACACCTATGTTTACTCCTGCTTACCCTTTTATAGATTCAGTACCAAAATGTTGAAAGAATAAACGAGGGGCGAGAAATGAGGCTTTTATAATCACGATAGTGTTATATTACGGTAAAACAGCGATTCATTCACCAGGCAACTTCGAGTCTTACTCTGAAATGAACTGAAATAAATATTTACAATAATTGAGGTCTTGTACTTCATTATCTTCAAATTCAAACGGAATTATATGTTTCGTATGCTTGCATACATGTTTGGGAGATAGAGATAATATGTTTTTTGTGTTTAGTAGTTGGTATATCGAATCAAAGTCAAAATATAATTGAAACGTCAAATACAATTCTATCATAGCTGTCAAAATTGAAAAGAATAGGTCAAAAGTCAACTACGATTTAATACACGGTTTTTATTAGCTTCACATGTATGTATGTCAGTTTGTAACCGACTCATTTGGGCGCGATTTTGACCCACTTTAAACGGCCAGTTTTCGCTCAAACTTCGTAGATTTATCGAGGACCGATGACAATTCATTAATTTGATAAAATTATTCCATTTTTAAATTTGCAAAATAAAATTTTTGTTAATTTATATAATCTTCTTCTATCGTTTTTAGTTGGGTTTTCTATAAAAAGCGTGTTTTTTAGTTTTTTTAAACTACTATTTATTTTCAATATAGTGACGGACGTTATCATTTAAAAAAAACTGATTAAATCCCATCAGTAAGTTGAAATTTTGGGTGACCTATACCTAAAATCCGCGAAATGGCAATGGAAAATTAAGAATATTGTATCCCACTGGTATTAAGAGGCCATCTTGTAAATCGACTGATTTTGGTCAATTTTGTTCCATGATTCTGACAATATGTTTAATAACAGTTATTACATTTTGAAATTTATTTTATATTTATAAATGTTTTTATTTTGTACAATGGTTTTTGTATTCGGAAAATAAGTTAAGATTATAGTGTTATTTTCAACTAGAAAAAGACTTCATGAGTGACTAAATTATTTCGAAGAATGACGTAATTTCATAATTTTCTTTCGACTGATTTTTGTATGGGAGTGAACAGAAATAATGAACACAAATAAAAAATGGTTATGTGTTGTAATTTATATTTTTATATAGTCACATGAAAGATGAAGAGTTATTCTTTCCATAATGTATTTTGATAATGTTATGTAACATATTCTCAGAATAACGGAACGAAATTGATCAAAATCAGTCGCATTACAGGACGGTCTCTTATACCTGTGCTGGCATTACCTACCAGGTTCATTACTGATCTAAACGATGTAGAAACTCACTAAAAACCCTTATTAGAAGCGTTTAAGCCCTTGAGAAGAATAATTAAATTAATAAATACTAACAAAAAAAATTATAAATTCCGTGTTGAAATGTTGAGTTGTGGAAAGTAAACGCATTGTTAACTGTTATGATTATAATGTCTTTTTAGCAGAAACATGTCCTGCGAGCAATGTAATAGGCGAACATAAGTACGTTATACAAAGTAATTAAATATTTATGAACCATTATGTTTTGAGGGCAGACGATTGCGAGTTGCGACACTATAGTACATGACCGATGCGACATTCCTCCGATAAGCCGCTTCGAGAAGACCAGGGCCAAAGGGTACGCTTATCAAACGCACAATAATATACCAGAACATTCCTTCTACATATACGTTTACGGTATATTTTAGCGTGTTTATTGTGGAGGGTCAGGGTGTTATCATGTTGTCTTCGTTATTTTCCGATCAGTGATAATATATAAATATTGGTCGCTCTATTTCTGTCACTTAACGACTCGCGATAACAAATCAACTTATGGCTCTTTCGATAACGAATGTCACATTGAGAGTATTCTGTTTTGACTTTGAAATGCTTTTTTATTTGTTTTCAAGTCTTTAGTTAAAACTTAATTGGTAGATCTGAATTTATTTACGGCTGTTTTCAATAACGTATCTCTAGTTACGTATACATTGCTATCACCGTTTAATGACAAGATCTTATCTATCCATAGTTATGTCCACAGTCCAATGACTGTCGATAGGCTATTGAAATGTAAGTAAGCGTAAAAGGATAGATTTGTATACCTCTAGTAAGGTACACTAAGGATAGATAGGTTATTGAAAACGGCTGTTAATAAATACATAGACATGAAAATATGTGTCATAAAATGGGACAATTACCAGTGGGAGGCTCCTCTCATGCCGGCTAGATAATGGGTACCACAACCGCGCCTATTTCTGCCATGAAGCAGTAATGTGTAAGCATTACTGTGTTTCGGTCTGAAGGGCGTCGTAGCTAGTGATATTCCTGGGCAAATGTTGCAATGAGCACAGCTGTTGTAGTGCCGCTCAGATTGTTGTATTGTTGGGTTTTTCAAGAACCCTGAACGGCACTGCATTGTAATGGGCTTCTTCTTCTTAACGTGCCGTCTCCTTGCGAAGGTTGGCAATCATTAGGGCAATTTCAACTTTCGACACAGCTGCTCTAAATAAGGATCTTGTGCTCTTCCCAAACTATTGGCGCAAGTTTTTAAGCCAAGCCATTGTAATGGGCAGGGCGTATCAATTACCGTCAGCTGAACAAAAAAATATAATTTTTAGATTACTATGATTTTAAATTTAAACACTAATTCTTCCTCGCGTTTTCTTGGAAACTCTGTCCTGTGTTGTCTGTGTGTACTCAGCTTTAGTATTAGTAATTTTAATTATTTAAACAGTAGCATGGAAAAGTGTTTCCTATGGACAAAAATGAAATCTTAAAGCTTGGAGGACTGATTTTATTCCATATTCTGACTAACGTAAATCGGAAACTTCTAAAGAAATGATAGAACGAACACCATTTTTTTTTAAATTTCGACACAATCGTCTAGTCTAATTAAGAAGGGATTAAAAGCGGCCAAGTGCGAGTCGGACTCGCCCATGAAGGGTGCCGTAGCAGCAATTAACATAATATGTTTTTTTTTTAATAATAGAGTTGATTGAATGAAAGGTAAATTGCGGTTTACGATTTATGACGTATTAAAAAAATTACTTACTAGATCTCGTTCAAACCGATTTGCGGCGGATGTTTGCATGGTATTGTAGATCATACCTTTTTTTTAGTTTTATCATTCTCTTATTTTAGAAGTTACGGTGAGGGATATTTTATCACTTTGGAGGTGTCTCTCGCCCGAACTGTTCAGCTTAGAAAAAAATCATACCAGAAACATCAATGATGAAAAAAAAAATTGAGTTTCAGTTCTAAGTATGGGGAACCCCCCAACCGTTTTTTTTTTTCTATTTTTGTGTGAAAATCTTTTATAAATCTACACACCAAGTTTCAACAATATAGTTCTTATAGTTTCGGAAAATAACGGCTGTAACATACGGACGGACAGACAGACAGTCAGAAATGACGAATCAATAAGGGTTCCGTTTTTTGCCATTTGGCTACGGAACCCTAAAAATTGGTCCTGCATTAAACCAAAACGTCTTAAATAAAAAAAAAAAATAAAGATTACTTATTTAATAATGATATGAAAAGTAGATGCTTATTCAAAATGTCTGGATTTGATGTCCCACTATTTTATCCGTTAAATGTTGGTATTTTATGGTATCTTAGTATCTTTGAAGCCACAGCAATGATTATGAATTATGAGCAGATAGCATCAAACATAAAATATGTTATAGCTTGGACATACGAACTGCATAGACTTGTGATATATATAGACGGAGCCAATTTTTATCAATTTTGAATGGAATTGGAAGCCATAGAGCGTACAGGTTTTAGCAAGATATTAGCAAGTGATCACTGCTTATAGTATTTTTTTATCAAAATAAAGGACGAGACGAGCATGATGCTCAGCTGATGGTAATTGATACGCCCTGCCCATTACAATGCAGTGCCGTTCAGGATTATTATTAAGACCAAAACATTCTGAGCAGCACTACAATTTTGCTCGTCACCTTGAGACATGAGATCTTAATTCTCATTTGCCCATAAATTTCACTAGTTACGGCGCCCTTCAGGCCGAAACATAAAGAAAACGAAACATAGAAAAATTAAGTACAAATGTTCATTTGTACTTAATTTTTCAAACTTTCCTACAGCTATCTGCTTTTTATTTAAATAAGTGGTCAGACCTACTAAATGAATGATAAGACCATTAGCAGCCAGCTATCAACACGGTAATTCGCGTCTGTCTATATCTCAATTAAGTCCTTTGTCAGCCAGATAAATAGTTTAACAACGTGGTTATAAAATTTAGAAAGTTCTATCAAAATTCACATCAGATTAGCTGTGACGACGAGAGTTTAGTGAAGACCAGTGATTCAAATGAGTGCGAATCAGGAAATTTAGTAATTTTATCTCATTCTTGCTCCCTAATTCTTTCTAATCGAATTCTTCCATTTACTGCAAAATAAACTTCTGAAAGATTTCCAAGGTACACTGTAAAAAAACTAAGTAGGTTTTTTCTTATTTTTTACTTTTTAGTGTCATTAATCAGGTAAACTATAAGATTTCGTTGCTTTTTATTGTCAAATAATAAATAGTATTTTTTTTAAGTAGCTAAGGGACGGCCAATGTAAGGTTCCGCGTGCCTTAAACAATATTTCACGTTTGTTAGCTATGAACGACAGGTTGCCTAAGACCCACTTTTCAGCAAACGGATTAGTAATAATAATATGTAAACAAACTCAATGAAAACTCTAAAAAAAGTAGTAGGTATACACTATAATTAATTCATCCACGTAAACAAAAATTTTCATAAAAAATGTTCATAAAATGAAAACTACTCGGCCAAACTATGTAGAATTTTTTATTCCGCATCAAACTAAAGAAGAATTACGTAAATCAGAGCATAAAACAGCATAAACGGTGTACATACATACATAAAAAAAATACCGATCGAATTGAGAACCCCTCCTTTTTGAAGTCGGTTAAAAATAATAATTATTTATGCGAGTTGTTAAATAGCTTATTGTAAGGTGACCTCGTTAGATTGGTCCTCGACAGATTGGTTCTCGACCTTACAGCCAGAAATGAGTTGCTAGAGTGAAAATGACGCTTTTTGTCATTTTCTCACGCCTTAAATCCTTGGGTCTACCTATTTATTTATTTATTTATTTATTTATCAAAGATACAATGTAACATTACAGATTAATCTAAAGCGTTACAAAGATATTATACTAAAGAAAAAACAAACAATGAAAATTATAAACTAGTTATCTTATTTTATAGAGCTTACAGGCATCAGACTCTCAAATCTTTTCTTACATTCTTTGACCAAACATTCCATCGAGCTGGCAAATAGATCACACTATGGATGAGGCGTGATTATTACTTTTACAATGTGTTAGTTTAATACATAAATATAAAACGATTTTAAAAATATAAAAAGCTTATTCGAATTAGTTTCCATTGGCTGCAATACAGTCCTTTAAACTTTGAGGCCAGTTATCAATAAAAGCACGCATTCTTTCCATGGGATAATTCTTCACTGCCAATCGTACGGATTGTTTTAGGTACTCCAAATTGTCATGGCGTTTAGAACAAGCCGTCCTCTCTAAAACTGACTATAAAACATAATCTTAAAGGCTTCACTACCTTCTCAAGAATGGTATCTTGATACACTTGTGCCGATCTTGATACCAAAGTATGGCTCAGTCACTCCTTCATAGCTAATATCCCACCAAACCATCACTGAAGTCGGATAGTGCCCCCGTGCCTCTGTTGACTAGCTGAGAAGCTTCCCTAGAGCCTTGAGCTTAATAATCCGTAATAGTCCATAATTACGGTCATTTTGTTTGTTAAAATGTTAATATTGTTGTAAAATATTTTTCATTCGTAAACATATCTAAACAATAGAATTCAGAAGGAATTAAGACGGCACGTCGTCAATGGCAGGAGATCTCCTGGGACTCCTCTCAGTGTGGGGGTACCACAAGGGTCTATTCTTGGACCGTTCCTCTTCCTTATCTATATAAATGATCTTTCTTATCTTTTAGAGAAAAAACATAAGGTAGTATTGTTTGCGAACGACACTTCACTGATTTTCAAAGTAAAAAGAAACCAAGCTATGTATGATGAAGTGAACGATATTCTATCTGACGTGTACTAGCTTTAGCTTAGCGCTAATAACCTATTGTTAAATAGCAAGAAAACGAAATATATAAAATTTACCGTACCAAATGTCAAAAATGTACATGCTAGTGTTTTGTTAAACGGAGAGGTGATAGAACCGGTGGAATCTGCTATATTTCTTGACATAATTCTAGATTCCAAATCACAATGGGGCCCCCATATTGAAGGATTGGCGAACAGACTTAGTTCTGCAGCATACGCGGTTAGAAAGATTAGACAATTAACTGACATACGAGTAGATACGGCGCGACTAGTATACTTTAGTTATTTCCATAGTATTATGTCATATGGTATATTGCTATGGGGCAATGCTGCCGATACGAGTATTAATGCAATATTTGTGCTGCAGAAGAGGGCTGGCTATTCGCGCTATCAACACGGTAATTCGCGTCTGTCTATATCTCAATGAAGTCCTTTGTCAGCCAGATAAATAGTTTAACAACGTGGTTATAAAATTTAGAAAGTTCTATCAAAATTCACATCAGATTAGCTGTGATGACGAGAGTTTAGTGAAGACAAGTGATTCAAATGAGTGCGAATCAGGAAGTTTAGTAATTTTATCTAATTCCTTCTCCCTAATTCTTACTAATCGAATTCTTCCAGTTACTGCAAAATAAACTTATGAAAGATACCCAAAGTGCACAGTAAAAAAAAACTAAGTAGGTTTTTTTCTTATTTTTTACTTTTTAGTGTCATTAATCAGGTAAACTATAAGATTTCGTTGCTTTTTATTGTCAGATAATAAATCGTATTTTTTTAAGTAGCTAAGGGAAGGCCAATGTAAGGTTCCGCGTGCCTTAAACAATATTTCACGTTTGTTAGCTATGAACGACAGGTTGCCTAAGACCCACTTTTCAGCAAACGGGTTAGTAATAATAATATGTAAACAAACTCAATGAAAACTCTAAAAAAAACTACCTTCTCAAGAATGGTATCTTGATACACTTGTGCCGATCTTGATACCAAAGTATGGCTCAGTCACTCCTTCATAGCTAATATCCCACCAAACCATCACTGAAGTCGGATAGTGCCCCCGTGCCTCTGTTGACTAGCTGAGAAGCTTCCTTAGAGCCATGAGCTTAATAATCCATAATAGTCCATAATTACGGTCATTTTGTTTGTTAAAATGTTAATATTGTTGTAAAATATTTTTCATTCGTAAACATATCTAAACAATAGAATTCAGAAGGAATTAAGACGGCACGTCGTCAATGGCAGGAGATCTCCTGGGACTCCTCTCAGTATGGGGGTACCACAAGGGTCTATTCTTGGACCGTTCCTCTTCCTTATCTATTTAAATGATCTTTCTTATCTTTTAGAGAAAAAACATAAGGTAGTATTGTTTGCGAACGACACTTCACTGATTTTCAAAGTAAAAAGAAACCAAGCTATGTATGATGAAGTGAACGATATTCTATCTGACGTGTACTAGCTTTAGCTTAGCGCTAATAACCTATTGTTAAATAGCAAGAAAACGAAATATATAAAATTTACCGTACCACATGTCAAAAATGTACATGCTAGTGTTTTGTTAAACGGAGAGGTGATAGAACCGGTGGAATCTGCTATATTTCTTGACAAAATTCTAGATTCCAAATCACAATGGGGCCCCCATATTGAAGGATTGGCGAACAGACTTAGTTCTGCAGCATACGTGGTTAGAAAGATTAGACAATTAACTGACATACGAGTAGATACGGCGCGACTAGTATACTTTAGTTATTTCCATAGTATTATGTCATATGGTATATTGCTATGGGGCAATGCTGCCGATACGAGTATTAATGCAATATTTGTGCTGCAGAAGAGGGCTGGCTATTCGCGCTATTTATAACTATATATACATAATATATTTGAGAGCCAGATTCGAGGAAATTAACATCTTGACTGTTGCTTCTCAATATATTCTTGATAATGTAATGTATGTTCATAGGCACATAAGTGAATTTGCTAGAAACTGTCATAACCATAATGTTAACACCAGGAACAGACATAAACTTATAATGCCTACTACTCGGCTAAGTCGAGTTAGTAAGTCATTTGTGGGACGATGTATATGCTTTTACAACAAGATCCCAGAAAATGTTCAAAACAAAACTATTACGTTATTCAAAAGAATTGTTAAAAAACGTTTGTGTGGTAAAGGTTACTATATCATAATGACTTTCTTAATGATACCACATATTGGGAATGGAGTGACCGGCCTCAGGCTATTAAATAATAAGTTTAATTGTACAATATTACTTTCTAAACATATTTTTTCGATGAAAAAAAGAGCCCGCTGAGTTTGTTGCGCCCGTTCTTCTCATGTCTGAGGCATTTATTTTGGAATGGGTGGTAGTTTTTGATTTTCAATAAGTGATGTCACATCCTATTTTGAATAAAAATATTTGAATTTGAATTTCGAAAATTTGTCGCGCACATAATTAATGCAAATTTAAGTATTTTATGGTTTGAATGCCTTTGTTAGATCTTGACTAAATTAAGCACACGGGAAGCACCAGCTTTCAATCAAAAAAAGAATCATCGAAATCAGTTCGCCCAGTCAAAAGTTTTGAGATAGCAACGATTTTGTAGCAAAAGTGTAGAGATCTGAGCTTACTTTCTTAACTCTGTTCTCTGTTTGTTTCATACTGAAGGGTTGACAAACAAAAAAAGGGAATTATATAGTTACATCGAGTCGCAGTTGCTAACTGACTTATCAACTAAGTAGCTTCAGAGAATGGTAAACAACTCTACAATGTAACAGTAATTGTGATAAATAATTCTTAAGATACTGTTGGTACGTGTGCGTTAAATGTGTTGCCAGTGATACGTTGTGATAACCTCTCCTTGCTATCACTGTAATGCACTGGAGGACCACCTCTGACCCTAGCTAAAGTCGTCCTCTCCGTATCTCATGCTTGGAGAGGGAGTGCCCTCTACGACCTCTCTTATCAATCCAATAACAATGCAGTTACTTGGTGCTATTAATAATTGGGTTATGAGTACATTTAAAACCATTTAAATATATTGTGATGTCTTTACAAAATGAATAAATATTTGATTCCAACTACTTGTATTACTAAATCCATAAATTTATAATATACTATTGTATAAATAATAAAGTGTGTAAGAGAGTTGAATAGCTCTAGCGACACGAACTAAATACATCAAGATAGAAACGGAAAGTGAATCTATTGTTATCATAACCGATTTTGATTGACAAGTCGTAAACAGTTAGCCACGCTCGTTCGCATTTTAAATATAAAACCAGCTCACGCTCAAAAATTTAAATTGGTAACGAATTATCGGGTTCTCAAATCGTCTATACGCTTGCATATTCTAAGTCTATGATTAAATCTATATATTAATGTTAGGTTGGGAATAAAAGTTCGCATTTTACATGCAAATTCAAGACTTATTTTTTCAAAGTTTATTTACCTACATATTTAAATTATACAGTATATTTTTGATATCTTGCAGTGACGTGATCGCGTAGCTGTAGAAATTTTGGGACTTCTTATCCAAAAAAATACTAGACGTTTTGGTAGTCCCCTCTTGATGCTAGCCTGACACCTGAAGCTGGTGGAAGTTGAAGGAAAGAAGAAAGGTCAGGGCTGCAGTCGAATTCCCAAAAGCCATTTTTTTATGAAAATTATGTACGAGACGAGCAGGACGCTCAGCTGATGGTAATTGATACGCCCCACCCAGTACATGCAATGCTCAAGATTCTTGAAAAACCCAAAAATTCTGAGCGGCACCACTATTGCACTCGTCACCTTGAGACATAAGATGTTAAGTCTAATTTGCCCAGTAATTTCACTAGCTACGGCGCCCTTCAGACCGAAACATAATAATGTTTACACATTACTACTTCACGGCAGAAATAGGCGCCGTTGTGGTACCCATAATCTAGCCGGCTTCGTGATGAAAGTCCACAAAGAGCTGTTATAAACAAATTAAATTTGAAAAACAAGATTTATGGACGATGCGGGACTCGAACCCGCGACCTAATATGTAAATATTCGGTTTGAGCAGGTTATCAACTGTAAAGTAGATCCTGTAGATGAAGCCAGTACCTGAGAGTTGAACAAGACACAAGATTTATCAACGATACGTCACTCGAACGGTTGGCTCAGTTGGAACGCGAGAGGTCGCGGGTTCAATTCCCGCATCGTTTATAAATTTTGTTTTCAAATTTAATTTGTGTGATTAATCCCAGAAGTGAGGGTTATTTAAAAAAAAAAAATAACAAATTGTTTAGCTGTTATAAAATTTAATAATCGAATTTCCTCATTAGTTTCACTCATTTTGACAGAAAGAAAAACAAACGAAACACGCCAAACAAAATACTTCACTAATTTGTTTCTTTTTGTGTTCTTTTTAATGTTATCAAAGCAGCCTGATACAAATAGTAGCATCAAACGACTTTTTTAAAAATACTTTTCCCTACTAAACCTCTTACATAAATACACCTTTATGCTACTAAATGCTTTAGATTTCCTCTTTAAAATTTTGCTCAAGCAAATGGATCGTATAAGTTATAGTAATAAATAAATAAATAATAATATTAATTGTTTTAAAATCATTTTTGTTTATTTCTATATTGTTAATCAAGGGTTAGGGAAGTGCGAGATATTCCCAACACAAATGTCCTAAGACAACTTACTGGGAAGTCTCAACCACTTAAATGTATAATATGAAATCTTTGAAATAAACGACATTTATTTATTTTATAATAATGAGTATAGACGAGTAGTGACGAAGTGCAGAAAGATAAAATAAATAACATCGTAACATGACGTATTACAAATTAAATTAAATTATTTAATCATTATTAAAATTCTATTTTACAAACAAAACGCTGGATATCAAATCAAATAAAGTTTCGTTTTACTTTGATTTAGTTGTTTCAAAAAACTAATCTTTATAAAATACGCAGAATAAATTGAATTACGACCTATGGACGACCCCTAGTTACATTAATAAACTAAAGAGCATATTTATTTTAAGTGGTACATTGTTAGTTTTGGGGTGCCCCATGGAAATGTTCTACTTTATTGTAAGGTTTGTGTAACACATAAAAGATGTAAGTTTTAATGTTAGTCCAGTCACTAAGCAAGAAAAATTGTCATTTTGGTGTTCTGAAGCTTGTCTCAACTCTCATCAAATCTCGTGTCTGCATCGTAAGTTATTCAAGGTCATTTTTTTAAGAAATAAGGGTCGAGTCGAGCAGTACGTTCCGCTAATGGTAATTGATATGCCCTGCCCATTACAATGCATTGCCGCTCGAGATTATTGAAAAACCCAAAAATTCTGTGCGGCACTACAACTGCGCTTGTCACCTTGAGAAATAAGAGGTCAAGTCTCATTTGCCGAGTAATTTCACTAACTACGGCGCCCTTCAGACCAAAACACAGTAATGCTCACACATTACTGCTTCAAGGCCGAAACAGGCACCGTTGTGATACCCATAATCTAGCCTGAATCACTCCCATTTGGTAAACAGAATGAATGAATGAATTTCTTAGCCCTCTTTACACAAATATATTATTGTACACATCACTGTGTGTATAAACTGTAATAACAAACATGTTTTTCTTTGCAACCAGTGTCATCCTCGAAGCAGGATGAAGTTAGGGTTGCCAGCTATCACAAAAAATAGAGTGTATCTGATTTCAAAGGAGGTAAATAAAGAGTACGGATTTCCAAAAAAGAGTATCATTTATTTTTATAATCTTAAATATAATATTTAAGATAAAATGGATTTGTCATTACATGACGATGGCTCAGGTATTTCAGGAACTATTCGGTTAATCCTTTAGGTCTTTTGGTTTGACAAAGATTCAAGTAGGCAGTTAGTGACGGAGGAATGGATGCAAGAAGAGAAACTTGAGCTGAAGAATTCATGGAAATGGTTCCAATAAGTGGTTGTGCTTGCATTCATCATCAGACAATAAGATTTTGAAGCGAAAGCGTTTGTATAACATTACATTCGATTCGTTCGAAATTATTGGAACTAGTATATGATAAGCATTGTGTAATCAAGAGTATTTTAGCATTCTCTATTAATGTTATAGATTATAGAGTAGGTACGCCTACGTGATAAAGAATACAATAGTCTATTTAAGAGTACGGTTGGCAGCCCTAGAAGGGTAAGTAGGCATTTAAAAGTTTATTTATTTATTAGATTTCTAAAATTTGGTTTAACAGTAAACTTAAATGAATATGTGCACCCTAAAGAAGAGTGCGCTTTTAACTACATTAATTAAAAAAACCTAAGTTACTTAAATAATTGAATGTCCAAAACTTAATCTTCCCCTAATTAACTTACCTCAATGAACTATTCACCCGTTTAACCAACTTCATAGTATAATAACCAATAAAACCACTTTAATATAATATAATATTATCTCGTGTCTGTATTGTAACCCGCTAAATATGTTTCGTGTCGATTTACTATATTTTTTTATTGTTTTATATTTTGCTTTGGTTTCAAAAAAAAAATTCAGTAATTTCAAAGTAAATTCAGTAAATAAAATTATTTAAAGTAAAAAGATTATTTTTGTATATAAGCGCCATCTATTAGTTACAGTTCACACCTCGAAGGAAGTATAAATTTCATACTGTTGTTGTTTTCGGCTTCCAGTATAGATGGCGCAGTAAAGCTAATTCTATCAGGTCCAATTATGATAATTTTATAAGCCTATGTTATCTAGGCATAATGCTTTAACTTTTTAGCTTTAAAATACTTAAGTAATTAGTAAATAAATACTTTTACTAACTAATCATTTTTTTTTTAATGAAAATTTATTAAGTACCTAAACAACAGCATACGTAACTGTTATAATTGATCGGGTTTTACTTAATTTTTTAAGATTTTCAAAAAGCCTGCCTAAATTACATAATATTGCGTATTGATTTTGCTTTTTGAACAAAGTCGACATTAACACTATAAACCCAGTTCAAAATCGAATTATCCTAAACGAGATATATTATATATTACATTAACTTAGGCAAGTTATTTATAACTAGCTGCTGCCCGCGACCGCACGATGTGGCATCAAACCACTGACGCAGGATGGTGACCACGTTGTACTTTCCAGACCACTATTGCAACTTCCTTGGACTCGGTCATTCTGGTTGTTGTGGTGGAAAGGATTGTTCCTGGATTTATTCACTAAGCATTTTGTTCGAGCTACTCTCTTTAACTGTACAGATAGATTTCGGGTATGTCCTGTATACCGACACTAAGAAAGCTTTTCAGTTCTTCTTTGGTGAAACGCGAAAGTGAAAGTTTTTTTTCTCTTGTAGGAATTCGGCGAATTCTGGCTTCAATATTATTTGTTGGATGCAAAATGCAAACATACCTTATGTTATGTCTTTTCAGATACAGAGTTTTCTTATCTTAGCCTGTCCATAAATATTGTTACAACTTATGAATTTTATACTTTTCTTAATTCAAATTTGGAACGAATTTATTATGTTAGCATCTTCAATCGATTCCCTCCAATACATAAGTTTTTTTCGAGGTTTATAATAAGTCAATTTAGTAGACAAATATGATGTAAATACTACGAACTAAGTGCCTCAGTAAAAATTGAAGGTTAGTTTAGTAAGGAACATGAGAAAGAAATCGAACATAGAAAGCGAACAGTTGCATAAAACGTAGTGGATTTCGGCTTTCCCCGGGTTTTACAAAATTATAACCGTCATCTGTCAATCTATCAATGACTGCAAATTTCATACAGTCGAGTAAATCGCTTTTTTCTTAGAGAGTTTCGCTAGGCTGTTAGTGGAATGAGGTGTTAAGGAAAACATAATTGAATTGATTGCCTTGCACAAAGTAGATGTGGTGCCGTCTATCATTTTCAAGACACTTCAAAATCAACGAGGTATCGTAAGTATCGTACTATCAATACATATCCCAACACATCCTCTGTCAAAGATAATAAAAGAGCCGCGTGCTTGCTAGAGCAAAAAAGGCTAACACCTGCCTGCTAACTACCTAACCGCCGGTCCCAATATACTATTTACAGATACAGATAAATTACTGCCTTCTACTGTCAGTAATTAGCTGTCAATAATCTGAAGCTGTCCCAATATACCCGATTAGTCATTCTTATCGCCAGTTCACTGTTGCAATTTCCATATAAACTTCTATCCCGTAAGCTATACTTCGTCCCATTGACAGACACCGTGTACGCATAAGATGAGTAACCGTCGATAAGTTTATTGGGGCAGAAAAGTCAACGATAGTTACGATTGTTTATCTCAAGTATGCCACAACCGGAGATAGGCTGAATATTGGGAACAGCCGTAACAATACGTAAGTTTCTATCCCTACTCTGTGCTAATACTATTCAAAGTGAAATAAACTTTATTCAAATAGGCTTAAACTAAGCGCTTCTGAATCTTCGTAAAAAGTAGAGCTCGTGAGGAGAACATAATATAAGAAACTCAACAGCCACTCTTTTCAATCAAATAGAGTATTTTACAACGGCCTAACTAGACATACCAAATTAGTTTGTAAGGTGCTCCATCCAATATGTGAGTCGTGTTTAAATAATATAAATTATTTCATGAAAAGTGATAAAGAATTAAATGCATCAATATAAATTATCGTATATTGGATGCATCAATCTTTAGAGCTTGAACTCATGGTATGTTTGCATTTTGCATCCAACAAATAATATTGAAGCCAGAATTCGCCGAATTCCTATAAGAGAAAAAAAATCTTTCACTTTCGCGTTTCACCAAAGAAGAACTGAAAAGCTTTCTTATTGTCGGTATACAGGACATACCCGAAATCTATCTGTACAGTTAAAGAGAGTAGCTCGAACAAAATGCTTAGTGAATAAATCCAGTTCAAAATCGAATTATCCTAAACGAGATATATTATATATTAAATTAACTTAGGCAAATTATTTATAACTAGCTGCTGCCCGCGACCGCACGATGTGGCATCAAACCATTCCACTGACGCAGGTGACCACGTTGTACTTTCCAGACCACTATTGCAACTTCCTTGGACTCGGTCATTCTGGTTGCTGTGGTGGAAAGGATTGTTCCTGACTTGTTGTGGAAAGGATAGAAGTTTATATGGAAATTGCAACGGTGAACTGGCGATAAGAATGACTTATCGGGTATATTGGGACAGCTTCAGATTATTGACAGCTAATTACTGACAGTAGAAGGCAGTAATTTATCTGTATCTGTAGATAGTATATTGGGACCGGCGGTTAGGCAGTTAGCAGGCAGGTGTTAGCCTTTTTTGCTCTAGCAAGCACGCGGCTCTTTTATTATCTTTGACAGAGGATGTGTTGGGATATGTATTGATAGTACGATACTTACGATACCTCGTTGATTTTGAAGTGTCTTGAAAATGATAGACGGCACCACATCTTCTTTGTGCAAGGCAATCAATTCAATTATGTTTTCCTTAACACCTCATTCCACTAACAGCCTAGCGAAACTCTCTTAGAAAAAAGCGATTTACTCGATTGTATGAAATGTGCAGTAATTGATAGATTGACAGATGACGGTTATAATTCTAAGCATTTTGTTCGAGCTACTCTCTTTAACTGTACAGATAGATTTCGGGTATGTCCTGTATACCGACAATAAGAAAGCTTTTCAGTTCTTCTTTGGTGAAACGCGAAAGTGAAAGATTTTTTTTCTCTTATAGGAATTCGGCGAATTCTGGCTTCAATATTATTTGTTGGATGCAAAATGCAAACATACCATGAGTTCAAGCTCTAAAGATTGATGCATCCAATATACGATAATTTATATTGATGCATTTAATTCTTTATCACTTTTCATGAAATAATTTATATTATTTAAACACGACTCACATATTGGATGGAGCACCTTACAAACTAATTTGGTATGTCTAGTACGGCCATTGTAAAATACTCTATTTGATTGAAAAGAGTGGCTGTTGAGTTTCTTATATTATGTTCTCCTCACGAGCTCTACTTTTTACGAAGAATCAGAAGCGCTTAGTTTAAGCCTATTTGAATAAAGTTTATTTCACTTTGAATAGTATTAGCACAGAGTAGGGATACAAACTTACGTATTGTTACGGCTGTTCCCAATATTCAGCCTATCTCCGATTGTGGCATACTTGAGATAAACAATCGTAACTATCGTTGACTTTTCTGTCCCAATAAACTTATCGACGGTTACTCATCTTATGCGTACACGGTGTCTGTCAATGGGACGACGTATAGCTTACGGGATAGAAGTTTATATGGAAATTGCAACGGTGAACTGGCGATAAGAATGACTTATCGGGTATATTGGGACAGCTTCAGATTATTGACAGCTAATTACTGACAGTAGAAGGCAGTAATTTATCTGTATCTGTAGATAGTATATTGGGACCGGCGGTTAGGCAGTTAGCAGGCAGGTGTTAGCCTTTTTTGCTCTAGCAAGCACGCGGCTCTTTTATTATCTTTGACAGAGGATGTGTTGGGATATGTATTGATAGTACGATACTTACGATACCTCGTTGATTTTGAAGTGTCTTGAAAATGATAGACGGCACCACATCTTCTTTGTGCAAGGCAATCAATTCAATTATGTTTTCCTTAACACCTCATTCCACTAACAGCCTAGCGAAACTCTCTTAGAAAAAAGCGATTTACTCGATTGTATGAAATGTGCAGTAATTGATAGATTGACAGATGACGGTTATAATTTTGTAAAACCCGGGGATAGCCGAAATCCACTACGTTTTATGCAACTGTTCGCTTTCTTACTTAACCGGATTATGCTTTGTCGCCAATCGCCTTAATGTAATTACTACTATTTCAAACTTATGTCAAATCGCATGTTCCTTACTAAACTAACCTTCAATTTTTACTGAGGCACTTAGTTCGTAGTACTTACATCATATTTGTCTACTAAATTGACTTATTATAAACCTCGAAGAAAACTTATGTATTGGAGGGAATCGATTGAAGATGCTAACATAATAAATTCGTTCCAAATTTGAATTAAGAAAAGTATAAAGTTCATAAGTTGTAACAATATTTATGAACAGGCTAAGATAAGAAAACTCTGTATCTGAAAAGACATAACTATTTCCGATCGTTTACTTTTACTACCTTGCAAGATACACAGAACATTCTCATATTGCAGTTGTAACAGTATTTCAGCAATGGCCTGAAGTGGAAAGCTCTTCAGATGTTGCAAACAACAGTTTATTTACCGAGAGCGTTTAGTGCGACGGCTACAAATACTGCGGTATGTTTTTGTGAATATTTATTGTAAACAACTTGTTTTTTTTTTTAAAGTGATAACCCTCACTTCTAGGATTAATACACAATTAAAGTTTGGATACATATTTGTTCCCTTTGGGGTGGAGACGATGGGTCCTTGGGGTTCATCGGCACAAAAACTCGTAAAAGCTATCCAGGCATCTAACCGATTTAACAGGTGACTCAAGATCTGGTACGTATCTCTGTCAAAGAATAAGTTTGGCTATACAAAGAGGTAACGTTGCCAGCTTCATGGGCACCTTACGTGCCGATAGCGACCTTAATGATATTTTCTATTTGTAATTAATTAATTTTGTTAGATTATTTAAGTTTTATTTTATTATTATTTATATTAATAGCGTTATTAATTATTAAGTCATACGTAAATAATTTGAAATAAATTAAAGTTTACTAACAAAAAATTATGAACGATGCGCGAGTCGAAACCACGACCCCTCCCGTTCCGTGCGAGTGCTCTTCCAACTGAACTAACCGTTCGAGTGACATATCGTCATAAAGGTTTGTATCTTTGTTCAACTCTCAGGCTGTGGCTTCAGCTACAGGATCTACTTTACAGTTGATAACCTGCTCAACCCCAATATTTGCATATTAGGAAATTGACTTGAAATGTCGCTCTTGCAAATTTAAACGGTTAGCTCAATTGGAAGAGCACGGAACGTGAGAGGTCGTGGGTTCGAGTCACGCATCGTTCATAAAATTTAGATATTAAATTTCATTTGTGTAATATTTATTGTCTTCGATTTTTAAGACTGTAATCTAAATCACCTCATGAAATGTTTTGTGGGGTTAACTTCCTCAAAAGGAAAAATAGATTCCTTATAGGATTAACTCGGAAAGTTATTAACTGGGAATCTGGAAGAGCGAAAGACTGCAAGTTTGAATATAATCTAATAATAAACAATACAAAAATCCACTCTGAGCAGGAAGTAGCTTCTGCTTTTGAGAAATTTTTTTCTGACATTCCAGTTTCCATCTCAAGCACCTTTGTCTCCTCCACCAGTGTTGCCGAGTCACTTCTTTTGGAAAATGTTAAGGAATGTAAACAAAATTTCAAATTCAGTGTTGTTAGCCCAGCAGAAATAATTAAAACTTTCAGATCCTTAGAAATGAAAAAAACTGCTGATATATGGGGCATATCTGTAAAAATAATAAGTTCTGTTATTGACGTCATAGCACCATAATATCTAGCACTAGTTCTTAATAGCTGTATTGAACATGGCGTGTTTCCTGACCTGAAGTATAGTAAAATTACACCAATATTTAAATCGGGACTCACTTCTGACCCGAATAACTATCGCCCTGTTTCGGTGTTGCCGACCCTTAGTAAATTTTTTGAAAAAATTATTTTAAGCCAAATGCTTACTCAATTTAACACTTATAAGTTACTTCATATAAAACAATTTGGCTTTACTAGGGGACGCTCGACTACGGATGCAGGTGTTGAACTCATCAGGAATATTTTTGAGGCCTGGAAGGAATCACAGAATGCACTTGGTATCTTCTGTGATTTATCTAAGGCTTTTGATTGTGTTCAACATTCAACGCCGGTCAGGACGCTATGCCACTATAGTATAAGAGGATCTGCACTCGATCTTCTGATCTCATATTTAAATAATAGGATTCAGAGGGTCGAGGTGAATGGCAGGAGATCTCTTGGGACTCCTCTCGGTATGGGGGTACCACAAGGGTCTATTCTTGGACCCTTCCTCTTCCTAATTTATATAAATGATCTACCTAACCTTGTAGAAAAAAACACAAGGTGGTATTGTTTGCGGATGACACTTCACTTATATTCAAAGTGAAACGAAGCCAAGTTTTATATGACGTAGTAAACAATGCTCTATCTGACATCGTGTACTGGTTTAGCGCCAATAACTTATTGTTAAATAATCATAAAACCAAATATATTAAATTCACCGCGCGAAATGTCAAAAATGTAGATGCGAATATTTTATTAAATGGAGAGGTGGTAAAACCAGTGGCATCTGCTATATTTCTTGGCATTACTCTTGATTCCAAATTGCAATGGGGCCCCCATATTGAAGGATTGGCGAATTGGCTTAGTTCTGCAGCATATGCGGTTAAGAAAATCAGACGGTTAACTAACATAGATACGGCGAGATTAGTATACTTTAGTTATTTTCATAGTATTATGTCCTATGGTATATTGTTATGGGTCAGTGCGGCCGATATTAATACTATCTTTGTGCTGCAGAAGAGGGCTATTCGCGCGATTTATAACCTAGGTCCTAAAGAATCATTAAGAGAAAAATTTAAAGAAATAAACAATTTTGACTGTTGCTTCTCAATACATTCTTGATAATGTTTTGTATGTTCATAAGCACATTGAGGAATTTTTTAGAAACTGTGACATTCATAATGTTAACACGAGGAACAAACATAAACTTGTTATGGCTTCTACTCGGTTGGGTCGATTTAGTAAGTAGATGTAGTGTTGGGCGATGTGTATGCTTCTACAATATGATCCCAGGAAAGGTACAAAACAAATGTGTTACGAAATTTAAAAGAATTGTAAAAAAACGTTTGTGTGGGAATGGTTTTTATAGCATAAACGATTTTCTTAATGACACCACGGACTGGGATTAAAGCGAACACCCTCAGGCTCTTTAATTATAAATGTTTATTGTACGATATTATATTGTAATCCATATTTATATGAAAAAAGCCCGCTGAGTTTCTTGCGCCCATTCTTCTCAGGTCTGAGGCAGTCTCTTTTGAGTGGGTGGTAGATTTTGACGTTCAATAAGTGATTATAAATCCTATTTTGAATAAAAATATTTGAATTTGAATTTGAATTTAAAATTACTTTGCAGTCTATCCGCTCGTCTGTCTGTTAATAACATATATATCGGGGACGCGTGGGGGAATCAGGTTGAAATTGAAAAAATCTGTGAAAAACTTAATTGTCTAAGTGCACGTAAAAATGTGTTACGGCCACAAAGTATCCTGGCTTCAACGATTTTAGCTCCATGTGGCACAACAATTTTCGAAAGATGCCTTTTCATAATATCAGAAGCGAGTGCGTAGCCACTCGCTTCTGATATTATGAAAAATGAAAAAAGCAAAAAAAATTATGAAAAAAGCTTAGGAAGGATTTATCAACAAAATTCTATAAGAGCACAGATGTACATTCAAATGCAGGGGTGCTCAAACGGTCCATCGCGTGTGCTTTTTGAGTCGATCTCGAGAAAAAAAAATCTATAGAACTATTCACAGATTTTGTTTTAGGTAATTAAAATCGGTAATTACGTACCATCTTATGAAAAGTATGCTCAGGAAATGCAGTGTCATCCAGATTTAATATCCAAACTCACTCTTTAGTTAAGTTTAGAACTTGAGACACTAGAACGCGTTTCTTTTGTAAGAATCATCATTTTAGAGCAGACCTGTTCCTACCTTGACTAAAAAAAATCCATTTATTGTGCGAAAAACTAAAACCTATGTCATCGTGACACTCTTCCAATACGACAATCCTTCGTCACTTCGTCACTTCGTCAGAGTCGATCGATCGCACTGTAACAATTTTGAGGTAGATCGCCAGCAGTTCAAGCTTGAGCACCCCTGTCCAAGCCCACAAATAACAAATTATCCTAATCCTCTCCTCAGAGGTGTCTGGGGTCAACGGCCGTGAGTTGAAGGGAAACGATTCGAATCCAACGTTGAAAACAGTATGTTTTCCCAATACTTCACAAAAACAAAATCCAAATATATTTATGAATTAAGGAGATTTACGCGATCAACAACGAGCTTGAAGACGTAAATTGATTTGATAAAAACAAGTCTAACACCAGAAGGCGGGTCGGCGTGAATCGACGCGAACTCGCTCTCGATATAAATCAATTAGTTGTGTCGAGAACATTCTCTCCGTCGCGCCTTGCCGCTCCCGATCAGGCGCTTAACAAATACTTTATTGCTGTTGATAGAAAAACATTTATGTTACGAAAAGCTTGTGATAATAAGGAATAACGTGGATAGAACTTAAGTTATTTCAGAGAACACTAAGACTCGTTAGTTGCTGTTGGTAGACCATGGATGTCTTTGTCTTTCGATATCCATCATGGACGAATACCTAACAGCCAACAACTGCAAATTACTAACTTCAGTTCAGCGACTTCTCAGACGTTCGATTTGACATTAAATCGTTGGTAACCGATTGTATAAAGATAGCAGAATACCACTGACAACGATTGAAGTCTGTCTAGCTGACGTGAATACGCTTTAGCGAATTTTGGATAGGATCGTTTCTCGAACGTGCGACTTAAATCACTATCGCACGTGAATACGAATCGTAGGTGAAGGACAAATGTCGCTGCGATATCGCTCATGTAAAATTACGTGAATCGGGCCGCTGAACTACTTTGAAGCGGCTTTTCCTTTGTCTATTTTTTATTATTTATTTCGGAATAAGTGATATATTTTTACTTTACTTGAAAAACTATCGCAAAATATATTTCAGTAGTTATATTGTCCAAATATATCATAGTTACATTTTAAAACATATACAGGCAATCTCGCACTTCAAGGTCGATCAAGGTCAAGGGATTATTCTTAGTCTTGAATGAATGAATATGTCAAATTATTACTTACTATATTATATAAGATTGTAAATTTTAGTTTTGTTTGAGAAAGAACATATAAAGATGATTATAAAACCATAAAAACTAGTAAATACAACCAACTTTTTTTCATTAAAAAATAGATACTCATTTATTCTAAAATATAATGGTTTTTCAACTTTATGTCGTGTGTGTAAAATTAAACAAAATATGAATAATTTATGCATGATATCTTATAGCTTGTTTCGATAGCTTCAGATACATTCATTGAAATTATCCTAATATGAAAAAATAACATTATATATAGCTTATACTTATAGCATTCTTTTCGCCAAAATCGTACGGCAGCTTTTTGAGCTTAGAGGGATCAGATCACGAAGGAATAAATCACAAGTAATTTACCACTCGCAGATCAGTCCGGCCAAAAACAAACCTTTTCCTAATTTCTAACAATAAATAGATTTATACTTTTCCGTGTTCCAACGATGACCGCGTGTTGGGTAATTTATGCGCCATAATAGCACTATTTATTGCAAGACTAAAATCATCAGCACAATTTTAATAGTATAACTTAATACGTACGTATCCATCTCTACTCGCACAGTACGTAGACACTTTAAGCGCAATTATAGGGCCGCTCAGAATTTTTGGGTTTTTCAAGAATCCTGAGGGCTGAGCGGTACTACATTGTAATAGGGAGGGCGCATCAATTACCATCAGCTGAACGTCCTGCTCGTCTCGTCCCTTATTTTCATAAAAAAGCAATTTAATTGGTGTCTTAATACTTTTGAACATTATTTAGTTTTCGTTATACAAATTCAAGCTGGCCACATGCGGCTATTTTTAAAAGTGAGATATTTTTAAGTAAATTTTATGCTAAAAGCAATGAAGTTCTATTAAGTCGAAAAGTAAGCAGAAAACACGCAAACATGGTGTTCTTAAACAAGTTTTGTGGTGAAAGTATAGCAATTCGAGCTATGAACACTACTTAATCCTGTTACACATATCCTTAAGTCTTTATTTGTAGGTTGCTAATGCTTGCTGTTGGTTATAATTAACACTGCCGAGCCTTTTTGAACTTCCACTTTTCTTTGAAGTTAAACAAGTTTTTTGGCATGGCGTGACGCATTTTTTTTGGTACTTTTCGCAGAAAAGTTATTCTTATAGCTTGTACTTTTTTGTGTAGGTTCATTTATTCAGATTAGTAGTGAATAACGAGGATTGTAAGCATATAAACTGTTTTCCACCCAAGAATTTTGAAAATATTGGCTTTGTTACATAGTCGGCGGGCCGGCAGCCGTGAACTCATATCGCTCAAGGTCGCTGGCATTTAGTGTCGCCTTAACGAACGTCATTAGCTAAAAGTATTTATCACATAGTACCATTACAGGCTGTTACAAAGTGTTAGCTGTCAAAATATCAAAGTTCGATAAGCAATAAAGGACATAGGCAGATTTCTCTGGAGACCAGGACCCTCGTTGACCTAATACCATAAAAAAATTCAAGGTACGACAGTAAATTTTTGGCACTATAATTGGTAATACAATGTTATCCAAATGTTTTGAGTTTTCATTTGAGTTAATTCCGCCAATTTTGTCTTTAAACAATTCGACACGTGTTTCAAGTGTACAAAACTGGCACGAGTCTCGTGCCAGCGTTTGGCGAGTCAACATCTCCTGAGGATGCCTCGTGTAGAGGCGAAACACGTGTCGAATTGCTTAAAGACAAATATTGGCGGAATGAACACTAAATGTTTGGATAATTATGGATTTCCGCAAAGTAACTCCTACTTTAATAAATTTTCCTAATTTAATGTTGGCAAATGTTTTATCTGTGTAAGAATATTTTTCCCTTATAATGCCAACATGATTTAAACAAAGCATACATTTTTCGCTTGACATCTAAGCGTTCGCTTATACCTACATATGAATTTCATTTCCTAATTACTCTGTCAGTAGGCGCTTGAGATGGGACAAGATTGATCACTGTATCGGACAAATGGGCCCAAATCATGGAACGATATCGTCGATTAAACAATAATATGTCAACGTTGGCGCCGACCCCAACTCCACGTCAACCTGACAACTTGCTTATACATATAATATAGGAAGCATAATATATGGGCGCCTTGTTTGCGTACGAGAGACCAATCGTGGGTGAGACAATGTTCATTACTCATTTATTGACAGATTATTAAGTTTTATTATCCATTGATGGTGAAGTTGCATTTCTCCTCTACATCGTAAGTTTTTAATCATACAGCTATGCACACTTAGAAAGTATTGGTACCCATGTCGTATCGTCCCGGAAGCACCGCATAAGGAAGCTCATTCTACAGCTTTGTAGTACGTGGAAGAAAGCTCCTTGAAAAGCGCACTATGGAGGATCACCACTCATCCATATGGTAGGGATGATATCCTAATTTGTAGCGTGTCGTGCGAAAGTGGGACTCGGCGGCAGGAATCAGGTGAAACAGCTCTTCGGAACACTCCCCGTGATAAATGTAGAAGAAGACTAGAAGACACACAATGATGCGACGACAATACGCAATGCCAGGTGATCCAGTTGATTACAGAGCAATGGGTCCCCGACTATTCGGGCTGATCTGCGTTGCACGCGGTCAAATGGATCGAGCTGATACTGGGGTGCGCCAAACCAGAGATGACAGCAATACTCCATATGTGGCCGGACATGCGCTTTGTAGAGCGCTAGAATGTAGGCTTGAAGTATTGCGGTGCTCAATTTATGACACCGAGCTTCTTCGAAGCTTGGCTTTGCCCTCCAGACCACGGAATTGAAAATAGCTCGAAATTTAAGACCCAGTATTCCGATACTGGGCGATGCTTTAAGGGAAGTGTTGTCGAAGATCGGTGATACGACAAATGGGATTTTTTTTGTGGTAAACGCACAAACTTGAGTCTTCTGGGGGTAAAATCGGACAAGGTTCAATATAGTAAAAAAAAAAAACAAATCAAATCATCCTTATTATATGTTATAAGTATAGGTTACATAATAAGTTAGCCAGAGTCTTAACTTCTTAAGTCCTCAGACTCTGGTATTAAATTTTCAATAATATATCAGCAGGTAAAGAAAACTCACAGGGCCCAAATGCAAGAAATATATGCCACATTTTTTGATAAACAATATAAATAAGTTAATAAGATAATGATGCATGGTTCTGGTCTGTTCTGGGCAGACCACTTAAAATTACTTAATATTTTATTAAGTAAGTTGTCATAGTATTTAAAAGATGAGCTGAGAGTTTCTTATCAGTTTTTCTCCCCATGTCCAAAGCCTCTTTACAAACTGATGTAGCTTCATGACGTACCAAGTGTTGTTACAATATGTTATTGTCACTCCCTATTGCCTATATCTATTTCATGTAGCCTAGATGCTTCAGCGACGTCTTTTGCTGCGTCCTGTCTTTAATGTACAAGCACTTTATTATGTATCTTGTGAAATGACTGGGCTATTGAGACTTAAAATCTAATGTCAAGGTGACCCGCGTAGCCACGAAGTCGCTCAAAATTTATAATTTCCGAGAATCTTCAGCGGCTTTGCATTGCGGTGGGCCTTACGTACCAATTATTTACAGATGAACGCCTGTTTGCGCCGTTATTGTTCGCATTATCTAACGCAACCTGGGGGGCTGATGTACAATCCGAGCATTGGCATCACCCTGGTCTTCGCATCGGGCGCTTAACGGCTCTCTGGCCGCTTACAACGCGACACTTACCGATTGATCTTGATCAAGTGGACACTCCCGACCACGCACGCGCCGCCTTACGCATTCGTGCGTCATTGTCGCACGTGGCTTATACTACTTCTATCGCGTCATCGTAGTGCCAAGTGAAGTTCTTGACTGAAGAAAGGGCTGACCAGTATCAGGTGAGTACTTCAGCCACTTGGCGCTTTATGTTTAGTGATTGTGAACAGGCCACACTTGATTACCCGCAACCGCACTTAACCTGGACATTTTGCATTACACCGCACCCCATTTTGACTGCCTCGCATCAACAACGTCTTTTTTCATCAGAGCCGGCAAACGGGCCAGATACTCACGTGATGGAACCCGATGTGGCAACCGGTCATGGACATCCGCATCATTGATCAAGACATGCCGTTAAATTGGGACTATGCCTGAAGGTCCCTAAGTCGTAGCGGAAAACTGCGGCCGGTAATTGAAGTTACTCGCAAAACAAGCGGTTATAGAATTATAGACGTCAAATGATACGGGTGGTATATCGCATTTTGTAAGTTTCGTAAAGTCCGGTTCTTAGATTAAGAGGGGACGCTAGCAACGTTATTCCATACAAACGTATTCCCCTTTTTTCTCCATTGATAATGCTTCTAGAGAGGAGATTGTCTGTCGAAAAATCTAGATATGCTAAAGCTATGTCTGTACGTTTTGTTTTTTTCAATCAACTTACGACATAAGAAAATATGACTCTTCAAACATCGTAGAAAATGCCATTTTAATATCGCCCTGTTCAGACGAATACGTAACAATTTTAAAAGGTTTTTAAGAAAAAAGGAACCGACACAGACTCTTTCATCTTTCATTAATTACTTTTTATGACTGTATTCATAAAATGATTACTAAAAATAGTAGCATACTGAGTTGGACAATTTATAATTTTAATTTCATAATTAATTTCACCGATACTTCCTTAGTTAGAGTTAGTATTGTTTTTAATCATATTCCACGACTTTTTGCATTTATTTTTCGAGTAAGTTATATTTTTGTTGTTACTTCTTCTCTTTTTCTAGACCATACACTTACACCATACCATATACTTTTCTATACACTTGTTGAGAATTTTTGATATTTAATTAAATTTGTTTTACTTTGCGCGTATTTTATTCTTATAATATTGATACCTTACTTATTTTATTGTTACACATGATTTTTTTATACCTATGGACAGCCATTTAATTTTGGAATTTGAAATATTACTTTTAAACTTAAAAAGAGGAAAGACTTTCCAGTTAAGACTTTTTATACAGTCCTTAAATTTGTTTATGCTTTGATTATACAAATCTCTTTTGAAAATAAACTTATACGACGGTGTTCAATTATTTATTTTTGTCGGTACAACTAAGAATTGTGCTGTGTCGTGGTCTGACAGGCCTTACTGACGAATCTTCCTGGCATTTTCTATATTTCTAAGAAAGAGGTCAATACAGGGTTTTTGCCAAGTACTTGGCAAAAATAAGCCTACTTGACTAAAAAAAATATTATTCCTATTAAATTCTAGATTCGTTTTAGTATATTTAGAGTGTCGATATTAAAACCACAAACAATTATAATATTACTGGTCTTCCAATATCAGTGTACAAATAAAAAACCTGCATATAAATGAGCCAAACAATCCAAATATTTTCTTAATGCCAACTGCTGAAATGGTGATAATAACCATTATTAAGTCACTTAATAATTCAAATTCCACGGGCTGTGATGAAATACCAACAATGTTAATAAGGGAGTGTGCAAAGGAACTAGCTCCAGTAGCCTACTTAATAAATCTATCTTTTGAAGAAGGTGAGTTCCCATCAAATTTAAAAAAGTCAATAGTAACACCTTTACTCAAAGCAGGAGACAAAAAGGACGTTAACTACTATCGAGCAATCACACTAATTTCTATCATTTCAAAAAAAATCGATAAGATACTGCACAAGCGATTAACACTTTTTTGTCGAAACATGATATAATTTTAAAGTAACAAAATACTTTTCAATAAGAAAAATCTACACCTTAGTGTGTTTTTCGCTAATAAAATATATTGGAATGCATGGCCAAAAAAAATCCTGTAACGTCGGTATTTTTTGATATGAGCAAAACATTTGACAATGTTTGTCATGAAAAGCTATTAGATGAATGCGCTCAATATAGTATTCGTGCTCTAGCAAATGACTGGCTTAAAAGTCGTCTTTCCAACCGCAATCCATACGTTGAAATTTCTAAAATAAATGTCCACTTCTATTCATAATCTACATAAACGGCTTACCTAGCATTACTACTTATTATTGTTCACTTTTTCTGATTACATCTCTTTCATAATTAAATGAGACAATGAATTAACATATGATATAGAAATTAAATAAACAATAAAGGACACAATTGAATGACTTACTGAAAATAATCTGATTGTAAATATAAAAAAACAATGTATATGCAGTATTATAATAAGAATGGGAAAGGAAAAGATATTAATGTTAAGTATCATAATGAGAATATTAAAGAAGCACAACTTTTAAATTTTCTTGGTATTACTTTAGACAGCAACTTGTTACAACAACATATTATGCTGACAAAATTAACAAAAACATTAACCAACAGGTATTTGTCCTTTGACGCGTATCAAAGACAAAAGGCGTATAAAAACAGCGCTAATGGCATATCATGCATTCGTGGTTTCAGCTTTACGATATGGATTGGTCATATGGGGTAACTCGGTGAGCACTAGTATAATAAATTAAAATTGCAGCTAAATAAATAAACAATAGGGTATTTATTTATTGGACAGAAGAGTGTATCAGGGTGGTTTGTGGAGCCGGCCTCCTGGATTCTTGTCGACCTCTATTTAAAAAATTTAAAATTCTATCGCTGCCTATACATTTATGAGATAAGCCTATTTGTTCAAAAACATATGTCTGATTCCTATACAAAAAAACCCAGAAGGTTTTAAACACAAGGTGTCCAAATAGACTCATAATTCCCTTCTGTAGAACTATATTTTTTAAGTAGAAACAGCATGTCTATAAAAATATATAATAAATTTGCTAATGAATTGAAAGATGTACCTTTCAAGGTTTTAAAAATAAGACCATCAATGGTTATTAAATACCAGCTTCTATAGTTTAAATAATTTTTTAAATACACAATGATAACAATATATGTAAATTATATACTTTTATGACACCGAATTTTTTAACATTACATAACATAACATTACATTTACGTCTTATATTATAATATCTTTAAATTTTAATTTTATAAATATTAATGATAGCATTGTGAAATCCGACATGTTTCAGTATAACAGTAGTGAGTTGGTATTTAGACAATTTTATAACATTTTTTGCATGTCAATTTACGAAACATATTGGATTATCAATAATATTAAGTTGACATCTTAACATTGTAGTTTCTTGCAAATAAAATTTCATTTCATTTCATGTCAAAAATGGGCGCTTATTGTGTCAAACCTAAGACAGTGAAATGGTTCTCAAGCTATCTCAATTGCCGTAATCAGCGTGTTCAGCTTCGTGATGATAATGGATACCCATTGCTGTCAGAGCCAGTATATATTTAAGTATAGATCTAAGTAAAGGAATTCGACAATTCCACAGGGCTCAATATTGGGGCCTTTGCTTTTCATTCTATATGTGTACATTCTTTTCACATGTATGCAGACGACATACAACTATACATCTCATTTCGATCACTACCGACGCAGTAAATAAATTTAATAGCGATCTGAAGCGCATTCATGTGTGGTCCAACGCTAATACTTTAGTATTTAACCCATGTAAAACAAAATATATGATTTTGGGGTCTAAATTTCAAAAAGATATAATCGTTTCTTCGCAGCCTAATTTAAATGTTATAGGTACACAACTAGTACGGGTAACCGAAGCACGTAATCTAGGAATGTTAATAGACGATGTCCTCAATTTTCAAAAACATGTTATCGAACTGAGTCGGAGAGCTTTCTACCCGCTCAAAATATTATATAGCATTCGAGACTCTTAAGTATAGACCATCGCATTACACTATGTGACTCTCATATCATATCTTTGTTTAATTACGGTGATACAGTTTATGGCTCGAGGTAGCTTCCGCGTACTGAATGAATCGTTCAGAGGGTACGAAACGCCTGTTTCGATTCTGCTTTATCTTATAGCCTCATACTTACTCATATCACTCCACATCTAAACAACGCCGATATAATTAAAATGACGTTACGTAGGGAGCTTCATTTGGCCACTCTTTTGTCCGATATAATACGCAAGGGTCACCCGGAATATCTGTACGAAAAACTGAAATGGCGCCATGCCTTAGAAAGAAGGTATCCAATCAGAACAGGAAGTATTTCAATTTCTATTCCTCCTTACCGCACTTCCACTATTTCATGGTAGTTTCCGTTACGCTGCCACTAAGTGTTGGAACAATTTACCACCACCAGTTAGGAATAGTTGCTCCATATATAGTTTTAAAATTAAGATTTACAAATAGGTGGCAAAACAGTCCCCACTTATCTTAGTTAAACTGAATATGCATTTTTTTCCGGACTGACTTTATTTTAATTTTATATTTTGATCGCAACGTTTGTTCATTTTGTTTTCATCTTTTGCATATTTTGTAAATTTTATATTGGTAATTGTAACAAATATTATTATTAAGAATTGAGTATTTATATTAAATTATATTGCGTAACCGTGTTCAATTTGACATATCCTTATATTTTAAATATTTTTACTTCATAATTAGGTTTCTTTAAGATGGATTTTAAATAATATCAAAATTTACAATCAAAATAATCGCGCATTACGCACGAAATTACTCCCACTTTATAAAAATATAGAAACAAGCAATAATGGCATAGTCATTTTAATAGAAAGTTGGCTATGTGATGGAATTTTAAGTTATGATGTATTCCGATTGGTCAGGAAATACAAGTGTTCAAAGTAATTCCATCGAATAGCATTATATTACAAATATTGCTTAGTAGATAAAATTAATTGTAATAAAACCATGTGTTGCCTTTAGTAAGGCAGTACGCGGGTGACCATTAATCGGGCCGGTCCTGGTTACCATTGACCATGACAGGACCGGCCAGAGTAACCATTTTAACCATTATTATCTATTACCAATGCATAGTAGAGATGCAGTACGCGAGTAACTATTGATCGGTCAGGTCCTAGTTACCATTAACCATTTGTCTATAACCATTACAGGACCGACCAGAGTAACCATTTTAACCATTGTTATTTATTACCAATGCATAAGAGAGATGCAGTACGCAAGTAACTATTGATCGGTCCGGTCCTAGTTACCATTAACCATTTGTCTATAACCATTACAGGACCGGCCAGAGTAACCATTTTAACCATTATTATCTATTACCAATGCATAGTAGAGATGCAGTACGCGAGTAACTATTGATCGGTCAGGTCCTAGTTACCATTAACCATTTGTCTATAACCATTACAGGACCGACCAGAGTAACCATTTTAACCATTGTTATTTATTACCAATGCATAAGAGAGATGCAGTACGCAAGTAACTATTGATCGGTCCGGTCCTAGTTACCATTAACCATTTGTCTATAACCATTACAGGACCGGCCAGAGTAACCATTTTAACCATTATTATCTATTACCAATGCATAGTAGAGATGCAGTACGCGAGTAACTATTGATCGGTCAGGTCCTAGTTACCATTAACCATTTGTCTATAACCATTACAGGACCGACCAGAGTAACCATTTTAACCATTGTTATTTATTACCAATGCATAAGAGAGATGCAGTACGCAAGTAACTATTGATCGGTCCGGTCCTAGTTACCATTAACCATTTGTCTATAACCATTACAGGACCGGCCAGAGTAACCATTTTAACCATTATTATCTATTACCAATGCATAGTAGAGATGCAGTACGCGAGTAACTATTGATCGGTCAGGTCCTAGTTACCATTAACCATTTGTCTATAACCATTACAGGACCGACCAGAGTAACCATTTTAACCATTGTTATTTATTACCAATGCATAAGAGAGATGCAGTACGCAAGTAACTATTGATCGGTCCGGTCCTAGTTACCATTAACCATTTGTCTATAACCATTACAGGACCGGCCAGAGTAACCATTTTAACCATTATTATCTATTACCAATGCATAGTAGAGATGCAGTACGCGAGTAACTATTGATCGGTCAGGTCCTAGTTACCATTAACCATTTGTCTATAACCATTACAGGACCGACCAGAGTAACCATTTTAACCATTGTTATTTATTACCAATGCATAGTAGAGATGCAGTACGCGAGTAACTATTGATCAGTCCGGTCCTAGTTACCATTTACCATTTGTCTATAACCATTATAGGACTGGTCCGAGTAACCATTGTAACCAATTAATATTAGAGATCCGCGTACTCACAAGTAGAACCAATAATTATAGTTATTTAGCAAATGTCAAAGATTAATTTAGTATCTTAAGTGAATAAATACTTGTAGCATAAAGCCAATATACATATATCTACCCCTAAGTGCACCCCTTTTCAACATGAGAAGGGCGCATTGTTTTTATATGTGTTAAGAAATAACTTGCTGCGTTTATTTCCCAGGACGCAACCTGCGAGCAAGTAGAATGTATATGAACTATTCCGAAGGATATATATTTAAGCAACCGCTCGCTACGTAGTGACGTGATAAGGATTTACATATTATAGCGGCAAACATACTCCCCAACTCGGATGCGAATCATTTATTAAGTAACTTTAATAAAACCCTAATATCATTTTATGATAAACATTTGAATGATAATTTTCTCATTATAGTTGATTTTAACTTATCTTTCATTTCATGGTTCCTATGGTAATGAGAATAGTTACAGCATTACAAAATATTGTAACTCAGAATTATTAGAATCAGCATTGGGTTTAGTAAATACTCATGATCTAATGGGATTAAAACATTGATCGTGAGTATTTAGTGGTTATCTAATAATATCTTGACTTATCGAAGATTTAGTTACACTGTATTATATGTAGCTATTCACTTGTAAACATTGGCCATTTTCATAGTCCCCTAGTTGTTGTCGTAAAAGACCTTTTTATGAAAACCACATTTGTAAAAATTTTTTTAAGGTCAAAGTCAAAATGACACGACAAATTAAAAATTTAAAAATACCTACTGGTCCGACATCCCAGAGGGCTCTGTTGAAGATGCCGTGGATAATTTTTACAGAATTATACATTCGCTCATAGAATCTTATATACCTGTTATAAAAATCTCCTCACGTCATCAATACAATGATACACTCCAGCCCTAATTAATTCCATAAAAGAGAAGTACAAAGTTCTTACTAGGTGGAAAAAGTTTAAAGAACCTGGAGACTATGCCATGTTCTCCTTGCTGAGGCCCGGATAAAGAGGTTGCTAGTTGAATCATATACAAAATATATGAAACGTTGTCAGAGTAATATCAAAAGTCGCCTAAAGAATTCTGGAAATTTCTTAAAAATAAAAGCACTGATTCTGGTATTCCTCAGTACATGTAATACGGTAGTCGCTTACTTACGAATGTACATTATATCTGCAATGCATTTAATAAATATTTTCAAAGTATATTCCAGCCCAGTGACCTAAATGATCAGATCTTCAACGAGAAGTCATATATTTCCGAAAATCTTTACATAATTGAGATCAATGAAAGAGTACTAAGGAGGTTTTTTTGTAAATTAGATATCCGAAAGGGTGCCAGAACTAAAGGTAAACCAGCTATTTTATAAAGATAAATAAATCGGGCCTATTACCTCGGCTACTAACACACTTTAAGCGCTCCCTTAATGAAGGGACCTTCCCTACATGTTGGAAGAACGCCCGAACAGTACCAATACAATAAAAAAAAATGGAAAGAAAATATTGGTAACTATAAAGGTATTTTGAATATATTTTGGAAAACGTTAGAAAAAATTGTTAATGATCATATTTATAGAAATTGCTTTAAATGCATCCCTGTTAACCAACGTGGTTTTATTAAATCTCGTAGTGTTTTAACAAACACTCACATTCACTCACACCACACAACCCACTCACCATTTCAGTTACTCAATATTTCTTCTTTTGTTTCTATAAAATTTTATCTTATAAGTTTTTCTTAATTGAACTGTTATTAGTATTTCTTTTACTTGGCGTATCTATTCTGTATTATTTTAAGATACTCTTTACATTTTTCTTAGGTGTAAGGAATCATAAATAAATAAATAAAACTAAGCTGGAGCTGATGACTTTGACGCCAATGTTCTGTAAAACATAACATATCTATATTACAGCAGCTCAAAAACAATTCAATTTCTAATTCCTTACTTTCTAATATCTTGTATGTTCTGTCCATTCATTCATACACGCCTTGTTCCCGTCGGGGTAGGACAATAGAATGCCATTTGCTTCTATCCTTACGAACCTCACGCGCATCCTCTCAATTCATCACTCTTTTCATACATGCTCGCCGGTTGCGGGTGGTTCGGACCCCTTTTTTTTATGAAATAGGAGGACAAACGAGCGAACGGGTCACCTGTTGTTAAGTGATCACCGCCACCCACAATCTCTTGCAACACCAGAGGAATCACAGGAGTTTTGCCGGCCTTTAGAGAAGCCTTTTTTGAAGGTACCCATGTCGTATCGTCCCGGAAACACCGACAAGGAAGCTCATTCCACAGCTTTGTAGTGCGTGGAAGAAAGCTCCTTGAAAACCTCTACTCTTATGATGCCAATCAAAAGAATGGCCAAAAACTAATAACTCTTCTTAAGTGACATAGTCAATTAAGTGGGTATTTTTTTGTAAATTAATTAATTAAATGCTCAAAATGTGATCCCTCGTCTAACGCAAATCACCAATCTTTTAATGAGTCCGCTACCTGTTGATTTTCTTATCATGTTATGGTGAATACTTGATATGATATGGCACAATTCTGTTTGTAACTCGCCCACGTTCTCGTATCGCTTTTTGTATAGCATATCTTTCACGTATCCTAAAAAGAAGAAATCTAATGGTGTAAGGTCCGGGGATCGGGCCGGCCATCTAATCGGTCCATTCGTACCAATCCAAGTAGGAAAACATTCATTTTACCTTGTTCCTTTCTTTTAAAATACTATTTTACTTAAGAAGAGTTATTAGTTTTTGGCCATTCTTTCGATTGGCATCATAAAAGTAGGGGTGTTTTTTTTTTTACATTTCAGTCGGTTCGATTCCCAGACGAGGCAAGTATTTTTTAGAAAACCTTTGAATGCAGAAGTACTAACTTTTAAAAATAGCATAAAGTCTTCTTTCAGTAAAATAGCCTATCTTTGATATTTAAGGTACTTTCCCTTCATGTCCCATAACTTTGGGACGTCCTGTATATAGGAGCTGTATATTATGCCTGTTACAGTAACAGAGGCAGTGTTATAATTGTAAAGTTATTAGAAATTGTGTTACGGATGAGACTTCAGATATAATATCAGAACAAATTTGAGTTAACACAAATGATTCATCGGATCAAACTTACGATGAATGCGAAATGTTTGGACTTGAAGAAATTAAAATTTATCTTTAATATTAAAATTCACTATTTTGTTATCGTTTAATATTATTAATTCCAAATGAACTACCTGGCTGTAAAAATTATAAAAAAGGGTAAAAGTATAGGTTTATTTATTTATGTACTGACCTTACACATATACACACAAATAAAAAATACGAGAATAATTTACCTGTATAATAAAAATTATAACATTAATATTCAATGACCAAATACTTAATTATGCACATAATTCAATTAAAATGAATATATATGAAATATGAGTCAGTGTGTAAATAGTAAATTAAAAAAATACTATCGAGGTTCTTTGTATTGAGGGACATTAAGCATTAGAACTTTTCCATTTTAACATTTTCCATCCTAGTGATTTTGGAAATAACTCTACAGCCTTAACCTCTACAGGTCGCAATTTACATTTTTTTTAAATTGGCTGACGGTTCTATTTTTTCCAAACTACCCCGTAAACAAAATTTCAATTTATATATTGTTATAAGCCTTAATGTAGGTACAGCTGGTCGTAAAAGAAACAATTTCTGAGATTTCTTGAATGCAATATTCAACTCGTTTAGGTAACGATTTTGTTATGGCGTTTTGCACTTTGAAGTTGTGTATTTGGGTTAAAATAGTCTCTATGGATATTTGTAGATCTTCAGAGGTGTCGTAGCTAGTTTTGTAGACTTCATCTTTAACGTAACCCCACAAGAAATAATCTAGTGGGGTTAAATCGGGTGACCTCGCGGGCCATTTGATAGGTCCGGTTGTTCCAATCAATTTTTGGTGGAAATGATTATTTAAAAAATCTATGGCGATCCGACTATTGTGTGCCGGTGCTCCATCCTGTTTGAAATACACTCGTTCTCTTTCTTCTGTTGACATTTCTCTCGTGACATCTAAATCATCTTCTAATATTTCGATGTACTTAAATCTGTCCAAACGTCGATCATAGATTTTTAAGAAAATAACTTTATTGTGAAGAAGTCCAACCCAGCAGTTAAATGAAAATCTAACTTGACGTCGTTCTTCATGCACTCGTAAGGGGTTTTGACGAGACCAATAGTTATGATTTTTGCGGTTGTACATCCCGTTATTGGAAAATTGTGTCTCATCAGAAAATATTACGTACTTTAAAAAGTTACTGTCTAAATTTATCTGCTCTTTTAACCAATGACAAAATTCAAGTCGTCTGCCGTCATCACCTGCATTTAAGGCCTGAACCAAACGTCCACTTCGATAGCACTTGAATTTGTGTTTTTTTTTTTAAATTCGTTTAATAGTGGCACGTGAAACGCCAGGGATATCACTTTCTGCATCACAAGTGGAGGCATCTGGTGAAGCTTCGAAATATGTTAAAACATTGATTTCCATGTCAGTGTCATAACTTAGTGGACTTCTCTGTTTTCGTTTCTTGAAGCTTCCATAATTATTTAAATTGTTAACTATTTTCGGAAATATCTTGCAAGTTGGTAAAATCCGTGAGGGATATTTCATACGATACCAATCTAGTGCACGGGTGCAATTTCTGTCATTTTTAAAGTACGCTTCTAATAAATCTAAATTCTCACCGTTTGTCAATGGCATATTTAGAAATTACACACAAGCAAATAACACATCACAAAGAAAAAAAAATCTGTAAAATAAGAAATGAGAGTTAAATTTCCCGTCATTCGTTTTCTCTTTGATTGAAATTTGGTAATCCAGAAATTCACGTTCCATTTTCAAATAACAGCAAAAACATATTTTAACTGGTACGCAGACATGAAGCGTTCATTTTTTAAAATTGAAATTCGGCAATCTTAAAAGTTCACATTCCATTTTCAAATAACAGCAAAATAAAATCTTTTACTGGTATATCCAGACAACATGACGATTGGTTATTGCCTACATTTTTTTAACGAGTAAAACCGACAACTTACATGAAACAATATCAAATATAGCAATTTTGTTTTAATTTTAGACACAAGGTTTCATAGCAACAATCTCTCCTTACAACTTACACTATCAATGTGGCAATAAAACAAAAATGTCTTTTTTTTTCCAAAATGACCGGGTTCGATTCCCGAGTCGTGTATGATTTTTTTTTGAAAATCTATGAATGCAGTTTTTGTTTTCTCTAAAATCGATATCGTGGTTCCTTAGAAGATATTCTTCTATCTCTTATATATTCTGAAATCCCCATACTGACACTGACACAGTGGCCACAGCATTCAGATCAGGCCATGCGTAAACAATTCCACTCATCCCATATTGGTTGGAAGCCTTTTGTTACGCGTAGGCGAAAGTTTCTAAACACCACAAAGAGGATTACAGCAATTATATACGAGACATAATTTAAATGGTGATGATGATAATATATTAATATATGCTTGCGATGCTAGATTTTTGCAGAAATCTGGTTCAACAAACAAAATCATTTCCTACAAAAACATTTCAAGGGATCTATCTAATTATGAATGGTAACAAATCACAAGCCTTACTAAGCCCACCGAGACGGTTTCATTATTACTTCAGACTGTCGGAGATATTGTGAAAAATAACACCAGTGTTCGTACTTTACCACAGTCCAAAATAACTTTAAAACCATGGATCACTCCTGGTCTTCTAAAATGTATTCAACGCAGAGATCTACTACATTAAAAAATGTAAAAAGTATACAGGAAATTTAACCTTGCTTGCTAATTATAAAAAGTATAGGGATATATGTAATAATACACTAAAAACTATTAAACGTGCATAGGAGCGTGTGGAAATAGAGAAACACTCTAAATATCCAAAAGAACTTTGGAAGCTTATTAAGAAATTTAGTTACTTAGAAAAGGATAAAAAAGAACCTATAGAACTATTAACAGCGTCACCCCATCACCTGGAGGCACTTAACTCAGCAAGGAGGCAACTAACTTAGGTTAGAAGATTTATCGGAAAAAATAATTAAAGATAATGTGGTCATCTTAAAACAACCTCTATCATACATTTTTAACCTTTGCTTAGATGCTGGCGTCTTCCCGGGTATATTTAAGCATGCTATAATTCGACCGATTGAAAGACAGGTGTCAGAAACTTAGTCAGCAATTACATACCGATAGCCATCTTACCCATACTATCAAAAATATTAGAACGTTTGGTAAATATCCGTTTAGTTAAGTACTTAAACTCAAATAAAATTGTAACCAATTTGGTTTTCGAAGTAAGATTTTTTATTGTCTTAAGTACTGATAATGGACATAAATGTGCTGGGTTATTCCTGGATTTGGCGCGGGCATTTGAAACTGTTTCTGTGCCAATACTGTTATCAAAACTTTAACGGCTAGGAATTCGAGACAATGTACTTCTTTTCTTTCACAGCTATCTTAAAAATCGAAAGCAAACTGTTAAAATAGATAGCATGTACAGTAACATGAAGCAAGTAGAATTTGGCGTACCTCAAGGCAGTATCTTAGGTCCAACCTTATTTCTAATTTATATTAACGACCCTTGCTCCCTGAATATTCCAAATTGTAAAATAATATCATATGCCGATGATACAGTTCCGCTCTTCACAGGTAGAACTTGGGTTGCTGTCCAGGAACTCGCTGAACTAGGACTTAAAAATGTCACTCTATGGCTCGAGAAATTCTTACCTTGAATTTCAAAAAGTCAAAATTTATAACATTTTCTGCAAGTGTCAAATCACAACCAAATAAAAACTTCTCAGTTAAAGTGCATTGTTGCTCATCTTTAGACCAATGCATTTGTATAAAACTAGAAGGTGTTCATCAAATTAAATATCTGGGGGTTGTCATAGACAAATATCTAAGATGGGATGAACATATTAAAAAAACTTGGAAAGGTTTTCAAAACTATAAGACATCTAGGTGATCTAGAATTTCGTTTAAAAATTTACAATGCCTTAGTCGGTTCTGTTTTGAGGTATTGTGTAATATCCTGGGGAGGAGCAAATAAAACCCATTTAATACGTCTTGAAAGAGCCCAACGCATGCTTCTAAAAATAATAGCATATAAACCTTTCATGTACCCTTCTCATATGCTCTACAAAGAAACTAGAGTCCTTACCGTTCGACAATTATTTCTACACTGCTTAATAATCAACCAGCACAAAAAGCCCGGTCGCCTTAAAGAAAATTTGGCTATACCTTCTCTTAGATTCAAAAATATTTACTGTGTTCCGAAGTTCAATCTTGTCATGTGTCGAAATCATGCTAGCTACCGACCTTCAATATATAACCAAGTAAATAATAAAATAAAAATTGCGGACCACTCTTCTTACAAAGTAAGATCTACAGTACGAGAGTGGCTTTTACAATGCAGCTATGATGAAACCGAGAAAATTACTAACTCAAATTTAATATAACTTTATATATTTAATTATGAATATTTGTTTATAACTTTGCTTTATCTATATAACTATTTGCTTTATCTATTATTATTTAATTTTATACAGTTCTTATTATAAGATAGGTATGGTTTAAAGTTAGATAAATATTGTTTAAGTGTCAGTCTATAAGTAAAGTATAAGTAAGTATTATAAGTATCATTAAGTTCTATTTCATTAATTATTAACATTAAATAAAATTACATAGCAGACTGTAATCACTGGTTGGCTCTGCACAGGGTTTCCTAGTGAGCCATCCAGAGGAATTTAATTTAAAGGTGCCTCTTTGTTTCTGTTTTTGAGATTGAGACTGTAAATTTATATTAGGCATGTAGAACAATGTATTTAATAATAATATATATAAATAATAAATAAATAAATAAATAAAATTCTCTTTGAAACGCTCTTGTGACTGTTGTGATAGAAGACGCCCATTAAAAATAAAAAGCAAGCATATACCATCTTTAAAATAACCAACTGTCTTAAGTCTTTGTTCCATACACTTAGAATAGGTAGCAGAAGCCTAACACTCAATATACTTCTTCTCTCTCTTTCTCTCTATGGTTCTTTCCTCATCACTAAGGATCTTAGTCTTCCACGGCTGTGTGTGTTACTTCGTATGATCTGCCTCCATCGGTGCCTCTCCATTGTATGTTGACATCCGAGCAGAACTTAGTTGACGGTGAGCCTTTCAATTGAACGCTTCATCAGGTAGGGGACAACTAAGATAATCTCTTCAACGCCTCTCATCCGGCCACCTCATAATACAACCGATAAAATGAACTAAAAAAAATATTTGGCCATAAGTGAAAAGTGATCGCGAATTTGCTACCCTGAGAATCTTGGAATTTCATAAATAACTTCATATTCTTCAATTATGATATCCACATAATATTGTGGTGACAATTTTGGATTTCAAAAATGTTCTCAAATTCGTTCTTTGCTCCCCCGAGAAACTTTGAACGATAACCAAGTTATTGTAATTATATTTCGGCCATCTTGGATTTCGAAAATAATCTATTTCATAATATAATGCTTATATCTTTATTTCTTACATATTTTGTCTATTTACGGTATGTATTTTGTGGGTATTTAGTATTGATTACCAAATAAATATGCTGTTAGCTATATAGAAAAATTAAAAAAACTTAGTACCATATAAGCTATTATTAACGATAGTTTTTCGCAGTTCTATAATATAAGGTCAAAGTCAAAAATATTTTATTGACACAAAACCAAAAGATTGCTCGTCAACACCAATCACCAAAAATACAATACAAATACATGTAATTATACAAAACTTATTATATATAAACATATTATATATTTTAAAAATAATGCAATCGAGTTAAACAGTACAAGGCTGAACCATAAAATACATAAAAAAAACAACTATAATACTATTCAATTTCACATTGCAATATCGTTTACGTAATCTTCAATACTGTACTTGCCTTCGACATAAGTCTGCGTTGAATAAAAGATTTTAATTTATTTATTGATAATTCAACTCAAATTGGATGAAAAATAATTGTTTATTTTGCACAGCCTAGTAGGAGGCACTATAAGCTTGTAGTTATTTCTAGTCTTTAAATTATGTTTGTCGCTTATTTTACTGTATAAATTATAATGTTTATGCACGTGCAGGAGATTGCTAGAAATATATTGGCCGTTCATGGTCATAATATGAATTTCTTTGAATTTTTCCCTTAGAGATTCACGTGGACTCATTTGGTATAGGCATGTACAGCTCTTTTTTGAAGTATGAAGGTATTATTTACTTCCGCTGCACTACCCCATAGTATAATGCCATACGACATAACGCTATGAAAATAGCTAAAATAGACAATTCTTGGTATATCTATGTCAGTAAATTCACGTATCCTTTTTACAGCAAAAGCTGCTGAACTTAATTTACTAGCTAAATTGTGTAAATGAGGCCTCCACTGAAGTTTGGAATCTAATGTTACACCTAAAAATACTGCACTATCATCAATTTTCAATTATGTGTCATTAATAATTTAACCATTTTGATACTCCTAATAAAGCATTATTTATTTCATCACACTGATCTTGCTGACGTTTGATTTCAAATAACAATGATGTATCATCGGCAAACAAGACTACATTATACTTGTTATTTATAAAAAATGGCAGATCGATATAACTAGAACTGCCTTATCTTACACGTTTTCGTATTATACATTTTTAGCCTTTTCATCTTTTCAGAAGACTGCATCATAAAAAAGGGATACATTTGTATTTTAATGTTATATGCAATACTATATCATTCTATGTGGGTATCCTAGATGCTGATCAATGGATTCCAGAACGATGGCTAGACCATCAGCGTCTCCCAACAAACCCACACGCCTACGCCCCGTTCAGTTTTGGTAAAAGAAATTGTATAGGTGAGTTATTTCGATTAAACTAAAGAGGAAATATATTTTAGGTCAAAGTTAATCTTAATAAACACAATTTTCCATACTCAATAACACTAATGTAAATAAAATAAAAAAATTTGGCTGCTGTCACTTTCACCAGGGTGTCCTTACACACAAACACATCTCGTGTGATTAAAACGATAATAACTGTTGCTGGTATACTATATCTATCTATAGATTATTTTCTATCTATAAATGGGGGCGGTATACACTTACAATAATAAATTGCTCTAGTTCTATACAAGCTATCTCAATCAGTTGTTCTATAGAGAGATTAACAATATCACTTCTATTTTTACATTTTAATCTTTTATTAATAATAATTAGGTAACCTCCATATTATTAGTAGTATAGTACTGCCCTACTTACAAAATGAACTGACTACTTTATGTTCTCTAAAGCTAAACTGGAGCTGATGACTTTTACGCCAATGTTCTGTAATACATAATACATCTATAAAATGCAGGACAGGAAATGACTATGGCAGGTGTCAAGATAATGCGACATTCGCCATACAGTCCTAACCTGGCGCCCTACGACTTTTATTTATTCCCAAGAACTAAGGATAAAAAAGGTATTCGCTTTACGAGCCCTAAAGATGCGGTGAAAGCGTACAAAAATACCATAGAAGAGACCTCTAAGGAAGAATGGGCCCACTGCTTTTCTCAGTGGTTCCATCGAATGCGACGATGTGTAGAGAGGAACGGATATTACTTCGAAAAACAATAAAAGTAGTAGCAACCTTCTACATTAAGCCGTTTTTCATTTTCTTAACATTTTCAGTGTTACCTAGGTATTTCTCCTACTCTTCCATAAATAACTTCATATTCGGCTAGCTTGTAAAATTAACTGTCGATAGTCATATGGACTAGGCATCGCCAACGATATCAACGAATGCGCCTTAAGTTGATTGTTCACCACCATTTATGTTGAAGTAGAAATACTACCACAAATAATGATTTTTAAAATGTAATCTACTACTTACAGGTAAAGCATATGCTTTCATGTCATTGAAGGTAATGTTCGTGCACTTCTTTCGTCGATACAAGGTTTTCACAACTTTGCAAACGTAAAATTGAAATTGGATACAGTATTAAGGCCACATTCTGGATACGAATTTAGCATTCAATACAGAAATAAATAAAATACAACATTATATTTTTATTCAGTTTTAAATTTAATACTGTTTTAATAATAATTAAGAATTAAGTGACTGTCTACGTTTGTTAAAATGTAAATTAATGTTGATTGTCTCTCCAAATGTTTCAGAGTTACCATGTTTGTGTATTAAATTCAATCATTTAAAATTATGTGTTTTATTTTTATTCCATTAGTAATATTAATAAAATATTGAGTACGGCTGGCTGTATTTAAGAAACATTACACGAACTGTAAATATTCATTGGTTTGTATCTAGTTAGATTTCGGGTGCGAGCAATTAGATTTTTAAAAATAGAAATTAGAACTAATATTACAGAATCTAAATGAGATTTTATTATTTACCGGAGCTTACAAAGTTTGTTGCAAGACTGATCATAATATCTTAAATATAAATGCAAAATGTAACTTAAGACTATCTTACCAACTACTGTTACAATAACAAGACGTCCGGGAGGGCCGACTAGAGATGCGTTGGACTCTACCGCACCGTGAAAGTTTAAGGCTTTTCTGCACTATGGGTTAGGATACATTTATAGCAAGACTAGGTATATATCGAATAAATACTGAAACAAAGAAAAAAAAATCTTTTGCAAATACCATTTATTACTTTTACAGTGTTTTAGTTTAATACATAAATTTAAAACAATTTAAAATATAAAAGCTTATTCGAAGCGGTCTTCATTGGCTGCAATACAGTCCTTTAAACGTCGAGGGGCCAGTTATCAATAGAAGCACGCACTCTTTCCATCGGAAAATTCTTCACTGTCAATCGTACAGATTGTCTTACGGCCATTCCCAATATTATTAACTTAATTGAGATAAAAATCGTAACTATCGTTGACTTTTCTGTCCCAATAAACTTATCGACGGCAACTCACCTTATCCATGCACGCTGTCTGTCAATGGGTTCGACGTATAGCTTCCCAGCTATATAAAGTTTGTATGGAAATTGCAATTCACGCATCCCAATATAGGGCGATAAGAATGACTTATCGGGTATATTGAGACAACTTCAGATTATTGACAGCTAATTACTAAGTAGAAGGTAGTAATTTATCTCTATCTGTAGATAGTATATTGGGAACAGCCGTTGGGGACTCCCTAAATCTGACCATAAATCATAATCCACCGGATTAAGATCGAGACTAGACGACGGCCAGTCTTCAGCTGTGATGAAGTCCGAAACGTTGTTTCCAACCAAGACTGCGTAGGCCGGGCTTTATGACTAGGCCGAGTCTTACTGAACCGTTCATGGTTATCGAACATTATGTTGTCAAGGGGCTTCACTACCTTATCCAGAATGGTATCTTGATACATTTGTCACGATATTAATTGGTCAAATTACCAGTACGTCTCTTATAGGCTGCAAGTCCTAAGTCATCTTTTAAAATACGCGACATGGTTCTAGGTGCCATCCTCATCTCCCGAGATAAAATCTTTTGTATTCGGGCACGATTTTTTTGGAATTATTTCCCTTACTGCTTTGAACGTCTTTTTCGTACGAACACAACGTGTGCGGCCAAATATTTTTCTGTCATAAACAGAGGTGGTCTTTAGTACCTTTTTTTTTTATGAAAATAAGGGATGAGACGAGCAGGACGTTCAGCTGATGGTTATTGATACGCCCTGCCCATTACAATGCAGTGCCGCTCAGGATTATTGAAAAACCTCAGTAATTCTGAGCGGCACTACAACTGCGCTCGTCACCTTTAGACAAGATGTTAAGTCTCATTTGCCCAGTAATTTGACTAGCTACGGCGCCCTTAGGACCGAAACACAGTTATACTTACATATTACTGCTTCACGGCAGGAATAGGCGCCCATAATCTAGCTGGCATCCTGTGCAAAGGAGCCTCCCACTGGTACCTATTAATAGCCTGGTATACAAAAAATTTACTAATATCAAGCGTATGGAAAATTTAAAAAATTGCATTTGGCTCCATACCCACTTTGTGTAATGCAATCACAGCGATTCAGTTCTCTATATCACCCCACTCCATTTTAATATCGCAAAATATTGTACAATGCATTGGCGTCAAATGGCTCATTTGAGAAAATTCAATGAACAATCAATCATATAAAAATGACATATTCCAAATTCAAATATAATGTTTCGTTAATTTTTAATTGTAACAGTATTTATGGCCAGACCAAGTAAATGTTGTATGTTTTGTGTATAAACAATATAATTGAAACACAATTGTTTATTTTTATTCACTGATAGTTTGCAGGAAAAATTATCAATGAGTTAATTACAAAACTGATCAACCTCATCCAATACAATAATTTTGTTCATTGAACTGAAATTTAAATTCAAATGAGTTACCAACCGCACCTTAAAACTTTATTTATTTATCGATATCGATCGCCAACAAGGTTAACTTGTATGGAGCTCGCCGGGAGATGTTTTTAAAAAGACATTAGAATTGATATTAAATTAAGAAGCCCAATACAACGAGTGTCTTAACTCTGAATGATTATTATCTAAAGCATATTGTTTGAACACTATGGAGAGACAGACGGTATATCAGCGGGATGTCAGTTGTATAGGCACTTCTGCGAACTAGCTGCTTATGTTCATATGAATTTAGTGTGACTGGCTTGTGAAGCTAGCATGATTCCTCCCTGTTTAACTCAAAGATTACCTGAGGGATTTGGATGATACGGAGATTCTCCCTTCATATTAATAAAAAATTCTTAATTTAACTGTTAAATGCCAGTAACATAAGGCCAGTTATGGCCAGAATACATAACACTAGGTTTCTAATACTATTTATTTTATTACTATTTATTTCTAATACACTTTTATGATCCAAAGCGCTATAATAAGGTTTCTATTCTGGAGTTAGTAATTTAGGAGCTGAGCATCGCCCAGGTCAATTCCGTTGAAGTTGACAAGTCTTTTCTACATATTCGAGTGCACTGATCAGTGTTAAGTTGACCATGGGAAATTTAGCGGATTCTTAGTCTCTTCCCTGGGTCTGATGCCATTGAAGATTTATTGCTATACTTTCTAATTTATTGCTATTTGCTTTCTTTTGAACAGGCAAACGTCGTCCATAAAGTGGTTAAAAGATAGTTTTCTGATACAGTTTCTTATCTCGTCCTCACAGTGCTTGGTAGCTATAGTTTCGGCTTATACGTAAAGAGTCCAGGGGTTGGTTGTACTGAGTCAGTTCTTAATCGATGATAACAGGCACAGATCGAAATGTTGATTCAGAACTTCATCAGTACTTAGATTGTCTTGCATACTTTTGCCATTCCGCTATCAGACTACGAATGGTATGTCCTCATATATGTGTGCATAGAACGTTATTGGTTATATTCATAGTATAGTCAGTTTATATCTCGATTGCTCTAAGATTGGAATTTTTGATTCCGCTGCAATATTGAAACAGTTTCGTCCTCGTTCTTCAACCCCGTAAAGCTATCTATATTTAATACTAGTTCTTCGTAGTGGTAGTAGCATATCTGTACCGTAGCATGTCTGGTACCTTTAATCTAAGATTTTGACGACGGTACATGAGTCAGGGCTGACAAGAGCTTGAGCTTCCTTAACAAGTAGAGGACCAGTAATTTTTTTTCAATCTTCTGAAGGTGAAGGGCTCTTAAGTCAGCCATCAGTGGGATAATCATATTATCGCGCAGAAACGGTTCGAAGTACATGACGTGAGTTGTCAAACTTCAAGGCATTGATAATTTCGACAGCTCCGTCAACAATACTTGAAGCTCAACGGAAAAGTGTTTACTAAAATTTCTAGTACAATTTAAATTTAAAGATGGAAGAGAATCATTTTGAAAATAGAACAGACCCGCGGGTAATTAAGCCGTACTAAGCGTGGCCTACGGCAGTTCTGGTTAAGATTCAAAAGTGAAAGGGACAAGCAGAAAGAGAAAAAGAAGTAGTGAAAAATATGTAACTTTCATTCATTTTGGAATGAGTGGTAGTTTTTTTTGACTTTCAATAAGTGACGTCACATCCTATTTTTAATAAAAATATTTGAATTTGAAAAATTATGAAAAGTTTAAGGTGATTCAGTGTGGAGATGATAGAAAAGAACAAGTGTTCGTTGGGGTGTGATCTGATGAAGGCACCGCCATCTGAAGAGGAACATCGGCAGACCAGCGAAGTGCAAGTTTCTAGAAGTGTACGGAAATAATGGCTCGTTCCTTTAAGCTGTGCATTACTTTCCAATCCTTGACCTATTCTCGTGATAATATTTAGCAATTCTATGTATCTCTTATGAATGTAGAGTCAAATCACTCTACTACACCCACAGAGTAATGGTTATGCGGAGTATCGATGTGAAGTTCTATTTTGTATTCCTCTGTGGCTGTTCTTCCCTATAGCCAGCTTTCCGTACACTTAAACAATTTGACTGTCCATTACTGGAAGAGACACGACGACTCGACCTGAAGTACGGTACAGACCTCTCTGGGTCGTCATTTCGTTGCCCGTGGAATAAATGAAGGTGATGAAATACTCGTTGCAGTTTTCTTTCGATGATCCAATTATGAGTGATCATCAGCAATTAAACATTTTTTTAAAACAATACAGAGGTTCTATTCTCGTTAAAACAATATTGTTCTTCCTGCAAACCAAATACCAGGAGGAAAACTTCATGCGTGTGTTTATAAGTACTTTATACACATACTTTTTGTAGACAAATCGATGCGTCATGTCAATATAATCTCAGATATCGTATGACTGGATTAATTTATTTATGTAAAGGTGATATGTTTATTCTGGATCACTTCCACTGCTCCCCTATCGCTGTAACTCGATAAGTTCCTATATTAGATTCCTCGCAGTAGATTTGTTTAGCAAATACCTTGAAAAAATCATTAAATAAAGTGTTATTATGATCTAAATACAAAGTGAAAATTTAAAATTTTCCATCATCCTTATATATAGCTTATAATTTTTTTAATAAAGTAACTATTTTTGTAATGGAATATTGGTATATTGTGACAAGCTCCCCCTAATACTGCTTATTCCGTTACAAGCAGGTGAAAATAGAAAATATAAAAAAAACTATGTTTAAAAAAACCAACTTCAAAAACTGAAACGTATCAAATAACAAAAAAAAAATATTTAATACACCTCGCATGCAATCTTTTACCCATAATATTAATAAAATACTATTATTTGTATGTGCTACCTACTGATAGGTTTTAAGTACTGACTTACGTGCACTGGCCAAGCCCTAAATAAAATAAAGCTTAATATTATAAACAGCTAACTTACTGTAATTATTTAGGTTGCCTGGCCACGCGTGCCTGTCCACTTGGTTCTAGACGAAGCTATCCCGCTCAAAGTCACGCGTGGCGAGTGTAGGTATTTATCCTTGTTACATTTGGCTTGGCACCGACTTCAAAGCTATCAATATATAACACAAGCATTTGCATAAGAGGTGTATTAAATTAAATTTTAAGTTATTTGATACTTTTCAGTTTTTGAAGTCGGTTTTTTTAAAGGTAGTGTTGTATTATTTGTTACGTTTTAGTGTCAGTTAACAAAAAGATATAATCAACCTGAATGCAAACTCCAAAAAAAAAGCCGTACACAGAAAACAATTATGTCATCCAGGTAGACGAAAATTTTCATATAAATGTTCATAAAGTGAAAACTACTTGGCCAAACTATGTAAAATTTTATGGGATTGATATTTTTTATGGGACCAAATGGCATCTATTTCGCATCGAACAAAAGATGAATTACGTAAATCGGATCATAAATATCAGAGCAATCGTTGTACATACCTAAAAAAAAAAACCGATCGAATTGATAACCTCCTCCTTTTTGAAGTGGGTTAAAACTGGCGTATGTTTTAGATCACTCGATAAAAGTGAAAACTTCATAAGGGCGAGGTAACTTACCCAGCGCTATTGTCCCTTAGTCGAGTCGAGCCGACTTTACCCGATCTATGTAACATAGCGGAGCGTGCCGGCTCATTTACATTCAATATCCACAAAGCAATACAAAAATTATAATAATTTACCAAATTGGTTCTGGTGTCTTCGAGTAATCGGGGACCATACATAAAATAAAAGTTTTCGGCGATTGAGAAGCAACTCCCATTTATTGAAGTCGGATAGTAAGATATTCAACAAAGTGAAAGTTACTAGCGTGATGAACGAGAAATATACGCTGCAGCAGTTTGTGAATGAATTATAAAATATTCTGCTAAATCTGATTTAAATAAATAAAAATACTGTTATTGGCTTAATGGAATAAAATTACAAGCTAGTCACAAGAGCCCCTGCAGGTAGTAGGTATGGACCCGTGTTACGCGGTGCCCCGCTGATTCACCAAGACTAGAATGTCAAAATACAGAAGGAAGATAAAATTAAATTACACGATTGTGTGTGAGTAACACACTAGAACATAAAGAAAGTAAAAAATAATTAAGTAAAGACGTGTAAGAAACTGTGTGTGTGAAACTTATCTAAATCTTAACACAGCAATGCCATTGCGTACCTGAAATGTAGAATCGTACAAAATATAATTAATCATTCTATTGTATTTAATACGTTACCGTACGTTACGTACCGGAAGAAGCACTGTTGGTAGGCCCCCCACAAGGTGGACCGACGATCTTGTCCAAATCACCAGAATACGTTGGGTGAGGGCAGCGTAGAAGCGATCGTCGTGGATATCTTTGGGGGAGGCCTTTGTCCAGCAGTAGACGTGTTCCGGCTGATGATGATGATATTATATTATTCATTATAAGAAATGGTTTTTATGCAAATATACCCACTGAATTCTATATTCTTATAGAGGAGGAGAACAAACAAATGTACGGGTCACCTGATGAGGAATCATAGGCTGGCCTCATAGGTAGATGCGCTTTTTTGATTAAGGTCCTGAGAACACAGAGTAAAGAAGTTCCAAAGTAATGCGGTGTGGGCGATAACAAAGAGTAATATAATACTATTTATATTTTATTTTATAAGGTACAAGCTGTACCAGACATGCAATGCCGTATGTAAGAAAAATCATGGATTTTTGGTCCCGGTAAAATCGCTGGCATTCTTAGAACACATTTTCGAAGCTTTATCACAATCTGATCAATGTTTATGGAACGCAAAGGGAACAAATATACAAACATAAATTTTTATTTATATAGGTAGATAAATATATTTCAATATAATACTTTTTAAAGGATTAAAACGAGAGTACTTGTAAATATATTTTTCAGGCCCCCTGAAAAAGTGCTTGCGCAAAGGTCACAAAACGTCGGGTAAAATGAATAAATAATTCAAAATGTAACTTATGCTCAAATGATTTAACTTAAAAAATATAGTAACAATTAATCTGTTTTAATCGTTTAAAATATTTTTTTAAAGGTATAATAACACTTGTGTTAATCAAAGAACATTGTTCACTTTTCATACTTTCTTTAGAATGCTCAATTTTTTTGTTTTTTTTTTTTAAGTAAACTTGTAAAATTTAAGCAATATCGTAATCATGGCAGAGACCATGGAAGACGGAAACCATATGCTCGATCGAAGCAATACGAAGATCCTGTCAAATATCCTTGTCGCACCTACTCCCGTAAGAATAATTGGGAAATGTACTCTCGAAATTGCTGTCGAGTACGTCCTCCTTGGACAAACATTCCAGTAAGGCAGGTCTAATTTCGTGAAAGAGGTCATACGTCGAATACAACTCGGATGGGCAGCGTTCGAGAAGCTGCGTAAAATCTTCTCGTCCCACATAGGTACCACACTGTCTGAAGACGACGGTTTTCCTCCAGTGTGTGTTGCCAGTGATGACGCCGCAATACGTTGGATAAGGGCAGCGCAGGACCGATCGTCGTGGAGATCTGTAAGGGAGGCCTTTGTCCAGCAGTGGGCGTCTTACGGCTGATGATAATGATGATGAAGTAAAATTGTAGAAACTTAAAATTAATTTTGTTATTTAACAAGTACAAGGCGATTAAATGCCCCCGCGCCTCGGTATTCCTTAGTTCGGCGTAATTTTGGCGGTCTGTCAATGCGTATTATTTGACGTGTATTATTAGTTTGCTTATAATTTGGATGATTTGAGTGGATGTATCAGAAAGCTATTGACACAAGCTATAAAACCATGTAAAAAAAACCATACTATAAACAAAATAAGGTTCAGAACTTGGTCAGGGCGTAGCGTGTCGTACGGCACTTTTGATTTTGGTGTATCTGAAAAATCTAGTGCCTAGTGGTACTTGCCGATTTCGGAAGGTTAAGATGTAAAATCATCTTCTTTAGTGACATTTTCAAGGCGATACGAATCGTATTTGTTTCTTTTAAATGCTGAAAACATTCGACAATTAATTAAGGTTTAATTATTATCAATTGTTGTCCAAGCGTTACAAAGTGACATCATTGCACTACATAGGTTTGTCAGGTAAATCTATTTATATTCATTCCAATTCATATTAGCTTTTATGTATGACAAACTTTCAGTTCCAAAAATAACAATAGAATATCAAATGGTAAAGGAAGTTTTGTTGTCAAGCTATCAAGTACGATTAACAAATATTTGTGCGCCTTGTGACGTGCTCAGACACAAACATTTGACAAAGGGTGACGCATAGACACGCAACAGCTTTAGCTGATTAACTCGACCTAACAGTGATTTACCAAATAGTTGGTGTGGCCAAGCAGTAAACAGGACACATGCTTACTGGTTACTTGTAAAAATTTTATTAGTAATGTAAGTAAGCCAAAACATAACTTGTAAAAGAAAACTCGCAGCTCATTTCCTCTACCGTCAAAAGTTGTGAGATCCATGTACTAATCAAGTCGATCAATTTATTCAGACCCAACTAAAGGGTTCTTCTGTATTTAGTTACACCGTAATTAGGTAACCAAGTAACATCTTATTGTGACGATATAAAATTTAAAAATATTTTATGTTTTAAATAAATAGATTAACTCGGCCATCACATGACACAATATAAAAATATCTTTTAATAGGTTCTTAACAGCTTTATGCGAAGAGTGGCCAAGAATATGCGAGGAGAAATGAAGCCAGGGAAACAAAAGTAACGAACGGAGTAATTGTCACTCTATCCGGGTTGTGTTTCCTACTGTATCCGGATCTTTAAGTATGCAGGAAACCTTGTTTCACTGTGGATGTACCCAATATAATATTACAATAACCGGATTGTGTAAACTCAAGCGAATAAAAGGGGTGGACAACGCCTTGCCAACTTGATATGTTGTCAGGGTTTATTTGATAGCCCACTTGGTCAATTTTATTATTTTGCTAGCAAATCTTTCGTTTTTATATCAATCTGACATCAATCGGGGTCAGGAAAACAATGGTTATAAACACGGACTAGTAAAAAAAGAAAGACTCCGCGCCGTGAAGTGAAGCACCTTTATGCTAGTGTGCGTGCGGTTACGGGGTATACCAGTTCCACAATTTTTTCTCCCTTAAATAATCATATATGCACAAATACTGTTATAGTATTGTTTTGACAATTTTTCACAACGCTCGACGGATTTTTAAAATATTTTATTGGAAAGCAAACTGATCTGTCACAGACGATGGCAAATCTCATTATAGCGGCCGATCGGCTTGTATTAGTGTAAGTGTGTGCGTGGGGCTATGTATTTACACGTCTACCGGCTTGTTTTGGTGTCTCACTGTTATGTAAGGTGACACGGAGTCCTTATTTTTTTACTCGTCCGTGGTTATAACATTATTAAATATTATCAAACAAATTTACTTTATTTATTTTTCTTTTGTTGTGCGAAATCCTAAGCAATTGTTATAATGTTAAAATATAGATGTTGCTCTGTGTTGATCAAAAGAGGGCGTCGCAAAAATATAAGTTTACCCTGTCGCGGTCGTTTCAAATATTTGACGTTTGACCGCAAAATACAATAATAAAAAGTAATAAAGTGCAGCACAAGACTTACATAATATAGTAAATAATAATCCTATAATTTCGTATAAAAGATAAAAGGAACATCACTGATTAAAAGTACTTACATTTATTTGGTTTCCCACGATTACGTGGGTACAAGAGACCAATTATGGTCTCTTGTACCTTCTAACAAACATCTAATTGATTTACTATAACAGTCTTTTATAATTTCTATAATTAATAACAAAACTCAGTGTCGGTGAGATTGTTAGGGATACAAATATTAAAACCTTAGTAGTTATTTGATAATATCCAGTACCATTTGTATTACTGAGTGATTTAATAGTTTTATTAACATCAAATGGGTGGTAGGTTTTATAAATAAGGAATTGTAATTATTACACTGCCAAGCTGTTTAGTCTGTACGTGAATAACCTGATCGCGGAACTGAGAGGCACCAGGGTCGGCTGTCACATGGGCTCTACACATATGAATAACTTTAGCTATGCCGATGACATGGTACTTCTGAGTCCCTCAATCTGGGGTCTCCGAAAGCTGTAAGCGATCTGCGAATGCTATGCCACAGAACACGGCTTAAAATATAATGTTAAGAAGACATTTGCAATGGTGTTCCATTCAGGCAGAGGACCTGAGTCGTTACCCGCTGTTTTCTAAGATGGAGAGAAACTCGAGAGGGTTCAACAGTTCAGATATCTCGGTCACATTTGTGACTGAGCACCTCAATGACGACAAAGATATTGAACGGGAGAAACGTGCTTTGTCCGTTAGGTGTAATATGCTGTCGCGTCGCTTTGCTAAGAGTACTGACCCAGTGAAGATGACAATGCTTAGAGCTGACTATCTAAGCTTCTACACATATCACCTTTAGGTGAAGTACACCAGGCGTGCCATCAACAACATCAGGGTGCAATACAATGATGCGTATCATATCCTGATGAAGTTTTCTGGTACTGCAGCGCATCGGAAATTTTCGCCGGGGCCAGAGTACCGTTTTTTTTGGGATCATTAGATCACGTATCAGATATTTTTTACTTTTATTACTGGAAAGCATGGTGAATAGAAAAGTATAAATAGATTGTAAAAATGATTTAAAGCAGACTCAGGATTGATAGTCTCATAAACCTCATTGAAACTAAGACGACCTAGATGTTCTTTAATAATAATAATAATAATAATAATATTGACACACTTTTACACAAATTATCTTGCCCCAAACAGGGATAGGCATAGCCTATACAGTACAATAATACTTACTTTAACATAGATAAATACATATAAACATCCATGACTCGGATACAAACATCTATATTCATCATAAAGTGATTGCACTTACCGGGATTCGAACCCGGGACCTCTAGCATAGTAGTCAGGGTCACTAACCACTGGGCTATATGGGTCGTCAGATTTTTCCAGACTTACTAACTTACTTTAAGCACAGTCAAAAATATTTCCCTTACACCCATTAATATTATAAATGCAAGATCCAGTGATTAGTCTGGTAGGTTCATTAAAAGCAAGTTTAAGATTAAATATATTTAAAAGCTGAAGAAAAGTCCTAGCTTCTTTTGTTTCATTAGGAGTATTTTTATTGAAATCACCACAAAGATTAATGTTCTTTTTACTACAGCAGAACTCTTGTAAGAGAGAATCTAGATTGAATTGAGATAGAAAAAAAGGTATTAAAATGACTTTGTAAAGTTTTTGGCGGTCTATAAATACTTAATATTATCTTATATATAAAATTCTCGTGTGAACTCCTCCGAAACGGCTTGACTGATTCTCATGAAATTTTGAGTGCACATTGGGTAGGCCTGAGAATCGGACAACATCTATTTTTCATCCCCCTAAATGTTAAGCGTTAAGAAATATAGGGATTATGGAATTATATCAACACTTTGTAAATACAACTAAAAGTATATTCAATTTAAAATTAGCAACATGAACAGTGACGCAAATGAAAATGACGTATGGACCAGCCACCACCCTAGACCATATTTTAAGAAACCAAACAATCCGCCCAGGACACCGCCGCAAGCAATGATTTAGCATTACTGGCCAAATTTATTCAAAGGAAAATTAATGTTCGAAGAAAATACAGACAAAATAAACCATTCTATAGTAAATAAATAAACAATTAAACTTCTTCTCTTTGTGTTGCGACCTCAAACAAAACATTGGGATGAGTTATCTATATTTTTTGCTACTTAAGGCTTACCGAATTTCCTTTGTTTATTGTTAGAAGCGTGACGGGTAGTTTTGGCCAGAGGGAGGCTTAGCCACAAAGCACGTTGCGGTGAGAAATACAGCCTCTATTTACATTACAAACTATAGAACATCGTTATACAGGGCAAGTTAGTGGTATGAATAGTTAAACTGTATTACTGACAGAATGCAAATTTTAAATAAATGCGGTTCTCGAGAATCTTGTAACAGTTAATCTTAAAATATACAGAGAAAATACTTGATCTTTCTTATGTCTGTAATAGGTACCTAATAGATGCTCTTAATAGTCATTTTCATTATTATAACACTAGAAATAAGAGATTGCTTGTGACTAATTCTAGTCGGCTTCATAAGATACATAATAGCTTTAAGGGTAAATATATACACTTTTATAATAAAATCCCAGCCACTGTTCAGGCATTATGTATAAATAAATTTAAATGTTTTATTAAAAAATTGCTCTGTCGTAAATCGTACTACTCCACAGCTGAATATCTAAGTGATGTGTGTTTGCACACTTTAAATAAAATGCAAAACATTTAAATTTATTTATAGATAATGCCTGAACAGTGGCTGGGACTTTATTATAAAAGTGTTTACATTTACCCTTAAAGCTATTATGTATCTTATGGAGCCTACCATGTTTATACGCAAATAAAGAATTTGATTGATTGATTGATACTAGGAGCAAAAAGGTGACGATTTTTGTGAACGCATATTAGCCTCCTGTCTGCTGCCGTTGCCATATGCCATATGGAGACCACCGTTTAGTAGTCTGTTATTTGTTTAGCACACAAGACATTAAATTTCATAAATGTTCTGACAATGAACAGTCATAATAATTATTTATTTTCATTTTTCTTTGAAAGACTATCTATAAACAAACTGATTTATAGCACGAACAGCTCTATCTAATCTCTGGTCGGCAGTGCTTTTTAAACACACAAAGGGTCGTGTCAAATTTAAATAGGTTAAACTTAACCTACATCAGGTATAAGGAAGTATTTTGTCCCGAATAGTTGGAATACAAATTAAACATTACCTTCCACCGTAGTCACTAAAAGGTTTTAATCTTCACTTATTCCGATTCGGTAACAAGTTATTGTATATTTTATTTCTTGTCATATTTTTACTACGTGTACAGGATGTATGTAGGTATGTCATAAGCGGTATTTTCGCTTTTGCCTTTCATATTATTGTTATGATAATATCATATTATTATGATGCAAGTATATTTTACATTTATTTAATCAAAACAAATCTTATAACTATATTTACAATACTACGACTACACAAAATTAAAACTATCATTACGTGAAAGCGTACCAAGAATACTGGCAGCATTACCGCGTTGGATAGCAAGGCTGATCCGTTGACCGAAATAGCTGCCAGCGCTTGGGTTTCCAGTAGCCTTATTGAGGCGCGAAGATAGTATTTTGAATATTCTCCGCGCCTCTGGGCCCCACGGGCCAAGTGTCTCGACACCAAACGGCACAAAGATGTATGACTCACTGAGACCAACATATTTGCGACGCTTGCTGTCTTCGGCAGTCGAAGCAGCAGCCCCAGCACCAACTGACGTAACTTGGACATGAGAAGGAGCCAGAGTGTCGACGCAAGTAGCGTCCCACACCAGCGCCCTTCCCCGTGCCCAAGCCACCAGCGTCATTCCATCAGGACGCTTGCCATCGCGGCGTGTAATACCATTTGGCTCTAAAACAGCTGGTATATTAAGAGCGGCAAATGCCCTGCGGATGACTTCATTAATGCTGGCGTGACGACTGATACGGCCTGCCGATTTTAGGCAGGATAACCCGTGGCGTCCAAGAGCATCTACCTGAACGCCACATCTACATTGATGTGGTTCATTCAGTTTTATACCTAGCCGGAGTGATACGCATATTGACAATGTCATATTGTCAAGTAGCGTTCCAATCGGCGCAGAAGGCAAGGCTTGTAACCAAGATGTGATTATTATGATTGTTTATTATTTAATAAAAATAATATGTTATGAACTTGGTAACTAGTAACCATAACCGTGCTCTTATGCATCAATATTCTTCCTGTGATTGATTCTAAAAAAGTTAGGTAAAGGAGAAAAATAGGAGTGATAAAAACTCCCATTACTGTTAAGACATGTTAAATATCAGCTATAAATATAGCTTACATTTTAAATATCTCAAATTTCTAATTATAAATCGATATTTGCACAGCTTTACCGCAGCGTGAAGACAGACGGAAGTCGGAGCAATCAGTGCTCGCCTACAAGATTAGTCCATGCACTTATAAGACCATCCTGTCCCTAGGGACATTGTTCCTAGGAGCAATATTTCGTAAGAATTGATTACTTCTCACATTATAGTATAACTTTTTTGTATAAGCGGAGTAGCTTTGATTATAATATAATATGTTACGTTTACATTAAGGACTTACTTAATTAAATTTTAAAGAGCTATGGCAATCTTTGAAGTAAATATCAAAGATCTTTTAAGACGCCAGTTCTTAGAGCAGATGATATGTGCTAGACAGTGGATCAGTTATCAGAATATAATAGAATGCTGTGCAGTGGAACTTTTGCAAAATAACTTTATTCTTTTAAACTAAGTATTGATAAATTTTTAGTTATTTAATTAAATTATTATCATTATTAGTATCTTCAAATTTGCCATAGTATTGCGAATAATGACTACAAATTTAAATGGCTTACTGTTTATTGTTTTATTTGATCCCACGGTACAGTCTCCGACTAGTGTGACGATTCAATGACTATCACAATGTTGTCATACATATAAGCTTGTAAAATAGTTAAACTTATTGTAATTTAATGACAATGCATATGTAAAAAGATCGATTTAAATGAAATATTCTTATTTTTATAAAATTACTAGCTGACCCAGCAAACGTTGTATTGCCGATATTAAAATCGCGATACAAAAGTAACTGTTGATCGTTGATGGGTGAAAATTTGAAGTTGTATGAATTTTTTAATGCTGACTCATAATCAAACAAATTTAAAAAAAATGTCAAAAAAAAAAATCGTGTTAATTTGCTACTACACTGTATTCAATTTTCTACTATTACTCTATATTATTCTACTCTACTGTATTCAATAACTCTTGTGTTTTTTTTAAATTAATATATAGTTTTGAAACTCACTTGTATATGTCATAATGTTTTAGTATCTTTGTAGTATCGCATCGAATAGATTGTAACTTGTGAAACGATGAAGCTGAAACTGATATTAAAGTGGCTGTGAGTTTCTTGCCACTTCTTCTCGTTAAACCTCAACCTTTTCTAAAGTAGATGTAAATGGTAAGAACTTCTGACACTCATAAATATCGTTTTTGGCTTAACTGAATAAATCTGATTTGATTTAACATTTTGTTAATTTATGCTGATCTTATTTATTGAATTTGGTTTTACATTTTTTTTCTGAAAATAAGGGACGAGACGAGCAGGACGTTCAGTTGATGGTAATTGATACGCCCTATCCATTGCAATGCAGTGTCGCTCAGGATTCTTGAAATACCCAAAAATTCTGAGCGGCACTACAATTGCGCTCTTCACCTTGAGATATAAGATGTTAAGTCTCATTTGCCCAGTATATTACTGCTTCAGCGTAAATAGGCGCCGTTGTTGGTACCCATAATCTAGCCGGCTTCCTGTTCAATGGAGCCTCTCACTGGTTTGCTTATTAATTTTAAATTCGGCAGAGGTTCTTTTAATATCATTTTTATTTTATATTATATGGATATCACCCATAGCATATCACCAATTGTAGTTAAAACTACTATTCGGAATTTTTTGAATAATGTTAAATATAATAATAGTTCATGTAGTTTTGAACTTAATGAACTTGATATATTTTGGTACTTCATTTGCAAATTGTGACACTTCAATGCACTTACTGTTTTGTTTAGACATTAATTATAATAAGATTACTTTTAGTTTAACTGTAGCTGTCACGTTAAATAAATTTAAAACTACAACATGGCTGTGTTTGTTAGTTATTAGTATGTCAATTTGGTGTTAATTAATTGGGAAATTTTTGGACTTGGTTTGATAATGATCTCCGTAAGTGAAGCCCCGATCAACGCTTTTGTATCTCGATTCTACAACAATACTTCTGTTCTTAAGTCAAATTTCAAGGAAATTTTTGAATTTCTAACTAGACGCCGGTGGTGACAAGAGTTTGATATTCAATTTCAAATTAAAATGTAGAACAAAACGCATTACGTATGATCAGATTTTTTGCTTTACAATTAATGTTACAATTTTGTGGTTTCTTGAGTGTAAATTCCGCCAAGACTTAACTTTAATCAATTCACGTGTTTCTTCTCTACACGAGGCATCCTCAAGAGATGTTAACACGCCAAACTCTGGCACAAGACTCTTCGATAAATTTTTAAAAGAAATAAAACTATTTAACCTAAAAAAAAACCTAATATAATTATAAAGGTTATTCGCCAAAATGTAATCTTAAATAAAAAGCAATGTACAGTTTGATTTATCAGTCTGCAATAAAACAACAAAGTTGCTTATTGATAAACTGTTATAACTGAATAACAGATAGAACACACACATACACACAAAGAACCACGCGTTTACTGAACCTTTATCGGGCAGTGGTTAATGAGTTGTGTCAGACGAAACATATTTAACTTAGGTGTTGTGTTACGAAGGTGAGAACAAACACAGACGCGAGGTATTGTGAACAAACAAACACACAGGTGCCAACGAACCAGCCGCAGGCGATATTGGTTACCCTTTGGCGAAGTTTATCACGTTTATGTAAAACCAAAGATAGCTTGCCAGTTGTTCGAGTAAGTTTAACTGAATTGAATATAACTTAATTACCATACCACAGAAGGTATGGTATGGCTTAGGGGCTCCTGTTTCCGCAATTAAACCACTAGCATGGGTCGATTTTGCGTGCAGTATAAGCCAGTTACTCCAACCAGCCCAGATCCTTCCAGAAGTTCAGAACATTCCTGGGGTGTTCGCAGACTTCCTGGAGCGACCTCGTATTAGTTAAGGTTATTGCCCGTTGGTTGGCCTCGCACATTCCAGGGTTACATGAGTGACCGTTCCGCCTCTGCACTTAGGACTGTCCGTTGCGCCGATTGTGAAAAGGTGCTTGTTTAGTGATTAGTGCACCCGTTTGGGTGCCTACCATTATACGGGTGTCATGTCTGATAAGGTTGATAAGTCTGGGCGACAGTTAATTACAAAATAACATCAAAAACTAATGTTGATGATAAATTTGTGACTTTAACTTTTTTAACTTTTGCCGCACCCGCATGGAATTTCGTAGTCGCCAGGGCTCTCCAGAGGGTCCCGATACTTAGGAGATCGTAGAAGACTACCAATCTGCGTCAAGGGGCGGAAAATTTGTCCTAATGCTGTATCTACGGCGTAATAGGTGTCCAAGTTGATTTCTACCCCTCTCATATATGGTAGATATGACGCGACCCGCTCCACATGTTGAGGCCGCTGTTTGACGGTCGTGTTTACCAGTAGATAACACTGTCGCCAGCTGTAGCCATTACTCTCCAATACTTGCCGCACTGCCTTGTCTTTATTCTGACTCAATAAATTGCGAATCGCACAAGCGAAGAGCGCCATTAATGATAGTGCGCGGAACATACGACGATGGTGATGGGAATCTGCTTTTAGGTACTTATCGGTATGTGTGGGTTTTCTAAATGCCGTAGGCTACCACTGGATTCGCATTTCACCAGTACATCCAAAAATTTTGGAAAACTGTGGTACAAAACGCGTCTCGCAATAAGACCCATAGTGCCGATGATCATGTAGTTGACATTGTGAGTACATTCTGTGCATCCTTGGACACCAGTGATACAGTGTCAGTCATACCGTGCTCGTTATCACCAGTGCACACCGTGCCCCCCATTCTGTCCAGCCGCGTACTATGAGCCGGAGTCCGCAGTAGTTTTCGCGAACCCACAACACTCACCCCTGATGAAGTACCTCCGAAAGGTCCGAAACTAGTCGGTACCGACACCGAAAAAAACGTGAGTAAAGCCGTATTAATAAATAAGCCTCTCACAGTTAAAAAACGACTTAATAGATCTTTACTCTCGACCTGTAATAGATATATTCGTTTCGATATACAGGATGGTTTTTTGAGAAAGGCGGTGATGGCCAAGTCGGGAACTACGAGACTTAGGGGAAACTCGAGAAAGGAGTCATGCCCTCGATTTAAAAGAAACCAATAACTGCAAATTAAGTTTTTTAAATTTTTTTTTAACTTTTGACGGAAATCGACCCGAATAATTTTTCAAAAAAATTACAACTTGTAGTTTTGGACCAATGCACTCTGTTGCTAAAAAGGATAAAACTTTGCAAATAAATTTTTCTATTTGCTTCACATTTTCAGTTATACATTACATTTATTACACACATCTTTGCAGTGCATTGGTTCAATAATACATAATGTAATTTTTTTTTAATCTTTCGGGTCGATTTCTGTCAAAAGTTCAAGAAATTTTGAAAAACTAAATATGTAGTTATTGGTTTCTTATAAAACTAGGGCATGAGTCCTTTCACGATTTTCCTCTAAGTCTTGTAGTTTCTGACTAGGCCATCCCCGAACTTCTGCTCTTTTAAAAACTACCCTGTATTCACCTTCAAGCTATGAGCATACTTCCATCGCAATTCCTGACTACATATGTGATAATGTCGATGTGACCCTTCAATTTCTTTGTTGTATTACGTATATAGACCCAGAAACACTACCTCGGACCGTTTGTGTGCTTGGGATCCTTCCATATTGCTCTAAGACTAAATACTATCGAAGTAGTAAAATGCTCATAGATCAAAATGGTCCAGTGCAATGACTCATATACCCACGGGAGATTATAAAATTCATGTAAATGACCGAAGCATCAACAATATTGGATATCCAATCTCACAAACAAGTTTGTAATACGCGTGAAGTGTTCCCATGATCATTCAACTCTGCCATTTAGTTACGTTAACTCAATTAGGAAGTTATTTGAAAATATACGAATTATTCAATTGAGAGTATCAGAATCTTATTTTAATTTATTAAATTCTCAGATCTTCGTCGGGGCTATGAATCTTAAAAATCCGGATTTATACTTAAGTGTTGTTGTTGCAAAAGATAAATTCATCAGCTTTCACCACGGTGCTCCCGGTTCGATCCCCGCCTACCAAGTAAACAAGGTTTTCGAATTCATATAAACATTTATTTGACGCCTAAAGTTTGCAATGTTCTAGTGATTCCTCTGGTCTAAGGGAATATAGGCATATATATATATATATATATATATTATGTAAATTCTTCTTTACAAAAAAATCTGGAAGTTTAATATTATTCTTCGTTCTTCTCAGGTCTGAGGCATAGGTACTATTTTGAATGTGTTTTAAACCCTATCTTGAATAAAAATATTTGAATTTATCGAAAGCCGAGGTTTTGCATTTTATTTAATTATTTTTTTCTTTTTAAAACGTAAATAAGAATACTTTTACTTCCTTTCATATTCTTATATTGTACTGTAATCTATAATACCATACAAATTATAAAGAAAATTAAGGTTGTTTTAGCTGTCGTAATAAAGCTATTAAGTGTATTTTGGTCAGGTGCCGAATATATTGAGCACGACCTTAACTCATTACAATGACCCTGATGAAGAACCTCCAATTAATCCGAAACTATTTGGTTTTTAGATTGATTTGACGTGAGTTCAGTCGGTTTAATTATTTAGTAAATTAAATCTCTTTAAAGTTTTCATAATTTAAGTCATTTGAAAATAAGTGTATTTCATACGTGCAAATACTGTAAGCCTTAAATATAAATTAATACAGATTAGAGGATTAACCTTCAATATGTACATACATACAATACAATAATATATACTAACAATATTTATTTTATCTTAATATATATAAATCTCGTATCACAATGTTTGTCCTCAATGGACTCCTAAACTAATGAACGGATTTTAATAGTGATTACTTCATGGAGTGCAGTTTGGTCCAACTTGAGAGAGAGGGTAGTTTTTATTTCGATTTGGGACCCATAAATATTTTTATTTTCAATATTTGTTTTGTATGGACATATTTTCTATGAGAGAATTTAGTGACGCACGGTTTGACAGTTCCGCTGTGAAACAATTTCATTCTAACAACAGGGAGCATTCTTTACGAAATATTTCTTGATGTTTAGAAATTTTATTGGCAAATTCCTATAAAACAGTATTTTTTTATTATCTACAGAACAACGTCTGTCGGGGCAGCTAGTATATTATATAATGTAATATTTGCAATTAATTAAATTTAATAGATCTATAATAATATCTGATAATCCTGTTTAATTCTCTGTAATCTGGCAAATCCCAAAAGCTCCGTGTATATTGCCTTAATATAATATAACTGTGAAGTATTATACAACTTGTGTCTGCAATTAAATTTATGTGTGATAATCACTTGCGCCCTTATAATGGTTACGTAATATAATGGAGGATTGCTTTCTTTGTTACAAAATAGCCAATATAAATATTTAGTATTGATGACAAGTTTATCACTTAAAAATGTATTTCAAATTAATTTTTTTAGACATAATACTGTTACCTGTCATGACTATAGGATTTGAAAACACCAATTTTATTCCAAACATTTCTTACCTTGGTTTAAATAACTGATTTATACTAATACAGATCACAAAGCAATAATTGCAATCAGATATATTGCTTGTTATGGACATTGCAGGATCCAAACCCATCCTTTTCGGGTATTATACCCTTCTTACCAATTACGCAAGCCATCCGAAATCGCATGACCCACAAAACTATAAAGGTATAAATATAGATTCTAAAGTGAATTTTAAATCACATATTCAAAAATAAACAAATTAAAATTATCACAATTTATATACGCTTTAAGAGAACTATAGAAATCTACAAATTTAAAAACGGCAGTGACAGCCTACCACGCCTACGCACAAGCGTGGCTACGGCACTACGGCGTCATACTGTGGGGTAACAGCGTAGATTCATTTTACAGAAAAAATGTATTCGTGTGCTTGCAAATATTAAACAAAAAGAAAGCTGCAAACCTCATTTTCAAAAACTAAATATTCTTACATTACCGTGCACATATATATTCGAAATATGTAAGTTTGTAAGAAAACACCCAAATCTATAAACAAAAATCATTGACGTGCCCCGGCACAACACACCTCGCTATAAAAATAATCTTATGCAAACTAACTCTAAATTAACATTACTCAGTTCCGGTCCCTACCCAATGTCAGTTAAAATTTATAATAAGTTACCAGAACACTTAAAAGCCGAAGCCAATACTAAAAAATTCATAAGCTCTTTGAAAAAGTTACTTTTCGAAAAATGTTACTATTCTATTAATGAAAATAAAAATTAATTAATTTATTAATTACCTAGAGGAAAAATATATCTGAAAGTCTGCCCCTCTGTCGTTCATTGCTATGCCTTATTACGAGGTGCATGTGATAATTATTTAGTACTACAATTTTATTTAGTAACTAAGTCGCATGTAATGCAATTTAATTAAATAAATAAAACTTGGTGGACTCTCAAGTTAAGACGCCATATAGAGAAAGTTTGGAATCAGTCACTAAGAAAAGATGCGTCATAATAAATTTAAATGAAGAACAAAGAACACTTTTGAAAGGTGCAATAAACATTTAAATCATGTTATAAACTTTTACAAATTGTGGACAATTCAAAAAGTGTGTGCAAAATTTATTTGATAAAGAGAATTTTCGTAACTAAGTTGATAGGTCGATGAAAGACTTTGATTGGAATGAAATCCACGATGAATTAGGAGCTCGTTATATTGTTTATGTAATCTGGTTATAGTGTTATGTATTTCAAGGTGGTCGAAGGAAGCATGGTTTATGCAAAAGACTTTCTTCTATAGCAAACATTGAGGAGATCGTAAGCTTTGTGTAATAAAGTTTTCACCTCCCAGCACGAAAAGGGCACTATTGAGACGTGAAAACTCGCAGCAATAACGCTTATTGCTGCGAGCGTGAGGCAAAGTGATTTAAATTTCGAACCCCACGTGACCATACATCCGGAAATTACTCCGCGTTAAAAAAAAACAATGCGATCCGGTGCGTTCCGAAACTCATTTTAGCCTAGCGTATTATCTCATTGTCACAAAGATTTATTATCTTAATTGTTTCTCTTACTTTATGTATCCTATAAAACTTTTCTCGCTATATATAATGCGTATAATTTTCCGTGTATTAAAAGATTGCTTATAAGTAGGACGATTTGAGTTAATGCATCTGAAAGCTATTGAAACACGCTACAAGACCATTCAAATTAAAGCATCTTATAAACAAAATAAGGGTTAGAACTTGGTGAGGGAATACTGTTCCGTACGGCACTCTCAGTTTTTCAAAGACTCACACGTATTTATAGATGACAGAAATATTAGCACTGGACAAATACTTAAAATTTATATGGAAGATTTATAAGAGCCGTTGTTTAGATTAGGCAAATTGATATTATGTTTACAGCGTTTACAGTTTCCATTACAATTGGCTAATTGCCAATAAAAGTAAAAGCATATATGTCGCATCAATTCAGTTTTAGGTTATAAGGTTTAGTTTTGTAAAATGTAGATTAATATCTCAATCATTGGTTAGTTGGGAAATGTTCAATAGCGGCGACTTATATGTAGGGCATTCTAATTCTTGTCTGCAGGAGGTGAAGAAGTCAATCAGTCTACTACTCTTAGAGTCAGTAGTAGCACCACACCACACCAAAGTATTCAGGTACTAGAAGCAAGATTCGTAGACGAGGAGTGAGAGACTTCTCACTTGAGATACCTCTCCAAAAAAAAACACCAAAATACAGTCATATTCAGTCAGCACATTGGATCATTGTTAAAAGAAAGATTGCCAAGACGTAGAAAACAGAAAGAAAAATAATATTTATGTATGACCTTTTACTCTTTCTATAGATATACAAAGTTCAAATGCCAAACAATTTTATTACTATAAGAACAATAACCCTGGGGTGCGCGTGGGTATCGTGGTGGGTCGATCGGGAACTCATTTGTGGATCGTTTAATTGAAAATTCTTGCGGGCGTCACTTGCAGTCGAGCGAGGTGCCGCAAGTCGCGTACACGAGATTAAAACTAGTTTCTGTTTATTTGCATCCTCAAGACTTGGGATAACTATTTATTTACTATTTCCGACTAACTCGATTACCTTTGAAATTAGAGCTAGATTAAATCCATTACGTATACTTCATTATTACGGTATCAGAATAGAAAAGTATTTGATCATTATTACTTACTTAAATTGTAGACAACAAAAAGTGGACGTGAATGGAAAGTGGACCGCTGGATCAATCCTTAAAATGGGGGTTCCACAGGGCTCAATTTTAGGATATTATTGATATATAATATATATTGCTAAATATATAAATCGAATTGTGTTCTTTGTTGATGATGCATCACTAATGTATCAAATACACTGTTGTTTAATAATTTTTTATGATGTTAACAATGCTATAACTAAATTGTATTGCATTGATTTGAAGCTAAATACTTAATGGTAAAAAAACAAAGTACTTTAAATTAATTTTATATAATGTTAAGCAAGTGCCAATACAGACTAATAAACAGAAATGAGATATAGGTACTTTATACCGCTGTTTTACTTGAAATAGCGTTAGACGCCAAACTCCAACGGGGATTTCATATTGACAATTTATCGAGCAGTCTTAGTTTTGCCGCGTACGATGTAAATAAGTTTCGTGTCCTAACAGACATTAAAACTGCACTCTCGGTTTTGGTGTATCTGAAAAATCTAGTGCCCTGGCGCACTGCCGATTGCGGAAAGTAAAACGGAGGTGGACTGAACATACATTAAGAGAGATGGATAAATGGTGCAAAACAATAATGCATTGGTATCAAATCAGCAGAAACAGGAAGAAATTCTTAAAGATGGGAGGATGAGCTGAGGTTAACAGTGAGAGCCACCTGAACTAGATTGGTCAGAGACCTAAAATAATGAAAAATAATTAGGAGTACCTTGAAGAAGAAGTCGACCTTGACGTGGAAGGGAAAACACGACGAAGATGTTGGTGTTTATATATTATTTACTTCATCGTCATCATTTCAGCAAGACCTCAAGGACCTAATTTGGTTTTTCTTAAAGTATTATTATAATATTTAGTTGTTTGTTGCGCCAGAGCGCCTCTATGATTTTGGTGTACAAAATTCCGTGGTTTCTTACAAATTAACATATTTCTAGTGTATTATGGTTTGCAGCTTTCTCTTTGTTCAATATTTTCAACTACACGAATGTATTTTTCTGTAATACAAAAAGTTTGTGTGCATGTTCACTGTTACCCCATAGTATGATATTATTGGCAAATAAAAATTTACCAACGCATAAATACTTCCTTACTACCTTTAATACACGTTGAGTTCGAAAAATACAACATATTACATATATATACAATATAATCGTATAACATTGGTGAAATCTACTTAATGACGAGGCTGAATATTGGGCAGTTGCTAATGACAGATTCCTAATTAAGTAATGAAATGGTTCGAATATTTTGGGTGTTTAAGTTTTGAATGATTGATTAGTTTTTATTTGGAGTTTTAAAATGCTCTGACAATTTTTTTATGTATTGTTATTTGTGTTATTTATATCAAGAGATGCAGCGACTAGTTTTATTTGTTTAGTAATATTTAATGATTAAATACAGTTTGCTTTGATTTATTGTTTTGAAGTGAGAACTTCATACGCATGTTGGGTAGTTTTAGGAGCACTGTACTCGCATTTGACATTTGACAGGAATTTGAAAATTGAATCAAAATTGTGCTTGTTTGTAATTTTAGTTATCATATAAAGCCTTTATACATTGATTAAGGATCGCTAATCTCCGCTGCGCTCCAACTAGATACCGCAGGCGTAGTCGCATAGTAGTCTTTCTTATTTCTTGTAGTATTATTTTTACAAAGTTTTACTACGCAACCTGGCATTTTAGTTTCAATTATTAGTATTAGTTGCCGCACTATAATAATAATATAATATTGACACACTTTTTACACAAATTATCTTGCCTCAAGTTAAGCATATATAGCCTGTGTTATGGGTTACAAGACAATGATATATTTAATAAAATATACTTACTTAAACATACATAAATTCATATAAACATACATGAATACATTTAAACATCCATGGCTCGGAAACAAACATCCATATTCATCATAATTTATATGCTTGCACCTACTGGGATCACTTATCATAAGTAAGTATTTTGTATTTTATTTAAAATAACACGAAGCGTGAGTTATAAATATTTCAATGATACTATTGGGCGCCAAGATGCCACGCACACAAGCATCTTATTAAATTTGCCATAATAAAAATCTATTGTTCTTAGGTAGTGCGGTATCTAGTTGTAGCGCAGCGGAGACCAATCCTTAATCTAAGCCTTTATATAACATATTACTTCTTCATAAGCCTCTAGCCTCTGAGTGTTTTAAGTTATTTTAACGTTTTAAGACTCACTGACACCAACTCTACGGTTGTTGAAATTTCGATGTGCCTGTAAGTCCTTTTATAACTCAAGAACGGCTTGTTATGCGTATAGATGAGTGAAATTTGTCGCGCACATACTTATAGGAAATTTAAGACTTTTATGGTTTTCTCATGGATATGTCAGTGTCAGATCTGGACCAAATTGCAATGGACCACACGGGAAGCATCAAATAAAAAAATAATTATCAAAATCCCAACCCCAAAAACCCAGTAGAAAGTTCTGAGGTAACAAAACTAAAAAACATACCGACGATTTGAGAGCCTCCTCCTTTTTTGAAGTCGGTTAAAGAACCTTTAAAATTAGTAATAAAATATTGAAAGACTGACTTTCTGCAATATATCTTTAGAGAGCTATTTGACCTAATCCTTCTAACGTATGGCATTGTTTTGAATCAGAGAGTCGGTTAACCTTCCTCTCCCGAAGCGTGCCACTTGCAACCCTCTCCACCCCTTGTCGCCTCCTCCTCCCCTCTTCACCAGCACGCGTGACCACACATACAAGCAGCATCTTGACACACTATTTCCGTAACGCCCATAACACAATTATATAAGCGAGTGCTTACGCTCCTTAGTATGTTGTTGTTCACTAAATTTATCGTTTCTTCTCTATTAGACTTCCATATTGTTTTGCAAAATGTGAGTATGTTAATGGTTATTTATGGTACTACTTTGATAAGTTGAGTTTTACAAACGAGGAAACGAAAACCATAATAATAATTTTATTTTTACGTAAAAGTTTGATCTACGGATAATAAATGCGTCTTTTTATAGTATCAATATAAAAACTTGTTGCTACATACATAATATTAAATTTTGTTCGTTATTGATATTAAAATACGAGTTTAATCAATGTTTAATAGTTTGTCTGATCCTGTTTGATAATCTAATTTCTGAAAGCTAATCTATATTCTGATCAAAGAAACGCGACAAGTAGCCTTGGCAGTCCTTTCCTAATATTATCCTGACCGCCCTAGAATATCTGAAGAAACCGAAACAGTTGAAAATCTAAAGGTGCATTTCAGAGCTATGTTCCGGATGCATCAACACCTCCATTCCTCCATTCATCAGTCTCTGCTGAGTGACTTAAAACGTGGGTGGTATAGCAAGACTTATCTTGATGACATACCACATTCTTTCTATTCATCGATTTCGGCAGATTTCTCTCATTTTCTTACTTAAATCTCAACAGTTGTTGGAAATAGATATCTGAATCCATGGTTCTCTCGGTAAAAGTTCATAATGAACAATGCTCTTCCAATCCCACCATACACACAGCATACTGCAAGTTAAACCAGTATTGCCTCTGTCTGACCAACCTTTTTCAGTACTATCCTGTCGTACGTGGTCCAATTTTTAACACCAGTTATCCATTCTTCAGAAACGGTTCCGTTTCATTAAGTCTCAACAAGGAATCGCAAATGAGCACACGGCACATTAGATTTCTCTCAGAGAACTTTTAGGTAGCTTTTTTTCAAATTAGTCAAATTGTTGTGTGGTCAATTACCAGGTCTTCAGTCATGTTGTATTTTATTAATAACAGGATGACCAGACCGCCAAGTGCATCATTGACATCGAAATTCCCCGATTGAAAACGCTATATTAAATGAACCAAATTTTGTCACGGCTTACGTTGCGTTTTGCTTTTCATGTAATAAAATTGCAAATGTGTCGAGTTTAAAATATTGAAAAATAAACTAAAAATAATTTCAAGCACTCTTTCTAAGTCAAGACAACAATGACTTGTTACTGCAGTCAAACTTTCAGAATATGTTTAGTTGGCAGATATATATTTTTATGACACTAAGGGACGAGACGAGCGATACGTCCTGCCCATTAGAATGCAATGACGATCAGGACTAAAAGGCATAAAAGGTATAAATTTTCTCAAAATTTATTTATTTTAGAATTTTTTTTAATATCATTAAAGAATTATTTTTGATGTCATTGAATTGATTCTTGAGAAAACCAAAATTTCTGAGCGGCAATTCAATTGCGCTCGTCTCCTTGAGACTAATTTAAGCAACAACCAATAATTCACAAGTAATGCATGAATTCACTTTCCATAGAGCATCACCGTCATCATAATCATCAGCCAGAAGACGTCCACTGTAGGACAAAGGCCTCCTCCAAAGATCTACACGACGATTGAACCTGCGCTACCCTCACTCAATGTATTCCGGCCATCTTGACCAGATCGGGGGACTATCTTGTGTGGGGCCTACCAACACTGCTTCTTCCGGTACGTGGTTGCCATTCGGAAGTTTACTGCTCCACCAGCCATCTTCCCATCGAGCTATGCGCCCTGCCCATTGCCGCTTCAGTTTCGCAATCATATGGGCTACATGACATCAGTGACATTGATTCTCCTACGGGTCTCCTCATTTCTTTTTCGATCTCGAAGGGAAACTCCGAGCATAGCTCTCTCCATTGCCCTCTGAGCGACAATGAGCATTCATCAGGGAAATAGTTAGCGACCACGTCTGCGTACCGTAAGTCATCACTGGCAACACATACTGGTTGAAAACCTTCATATTCAGACACTGTGGTATTTGGAACGAGAAAATTTTACGGAGTTTCCCAAACGCTGCCCAGCCGAGTTGGATTCAACAAGTGACCTCTTTCGCATAGAGCATAACCTTAAAGGCTGGCAACGTATCTCTTGACCTAGAGGATCTATTACGGATGTCCTTGGGGGGTTTCTTTTTCATATCCCATCACGAGAGCATCTTGCCCGTTCACCTATTTATATATACATCTTCTAAAGAACCACCTTACATCAACTATGTACGTTTTAGTAATTTAACGTTTACAGGCAAGATTCACAGATTAAAATCAAAACAACCACTCCGCAGATTTGAATGTCCAGAATTAATTTACTTAATAAACAATTACGAGCATTATTCAAGCTTGCTAGTTCGTAGTTCTCTTGAGGGAACGTCTGCTTTAGCATAATTTATAGTTCTCAATACGGTATGAAGCATAGTTCAGAGAGGGAATGCCCGTTTGCGATCTGAGGGCATCATTGAAACTTATTCATGTGTTGAATTAGTAAGCTAGAACTTATATAATAGCCACTAGTATATTGCCAGACCACCCTGGAAATAGTTCTGGAATTATAAGACTTTATTGTTAGATCGGTAGTTATTTCCAAAATATTGGTTTGGTGCAAATCATAAAAAATGCATGACAGCCCTGCTTTAAACGAAATTTGTTTAAATTACGCAGTATCTATTGTTTATGTTATCTAACAAAGCACTAGCATGTTTAATAACAAAAGCATTGACGTTCGTTTTTATAAACAAGCCGAAACACTTCAAAAACAATAAATTCTATTGTAACCCGAGCCCGTTGACCTTAGCGTACGTAACGCGCGGCGGCTTAAGACTACCATGGGCGCCACGCGCTTTGTGGCAGCTTGGCCACTGACGGGATAACCCGTCAGTGGCCAAGCTCTACATTTCGAACCGTAGTTTTTTAGTTGCATTAACTTTAATTTTAATTAAATTAGCAATACGACAGATAGGTACTTATCAGGTAAGGTATACTTATAATACTAAATATGTTAATGTAAATTGTAGTTCAATTCTAGGTAACGGAATGATAGAGTAAAATGAAGAGTGAATTTCCATTGAATTACAAATCAAAAGACAGAAATCAAATTGCAAATAGCGGAACTGTTTTACTTTGAACACAATACTGACGTTCGATTTTTCGCAGTATGCCTTCTGAATATTCTCCCATATGGCATTGACACGGGTGTATTTCTCTATTTTGTTTTCGAGCACAAAACCCAATCCGATGTACTGAAATATAGAACACAGAATTTCGGACAACTCTTCGTGATAAGCGAGCGCTGAAAGAGCTTATGTTACGTGTTTTATTGATATTTTCGTTTCATATTTGTTTTCATCTACGATCGGATTAATACGTAAAAATTTTTCAATCTAGTTGAGCTCTGTATTTCCTAAATTGCTCTTAATAAGTATTTCAAGGGAGTACGGGCGGCGATCATCACTATTTTACAAGGTTGTTTATAATTTTATTAACCACAGATTCCTTCCTGAGATATTTATTTAATTATTAGGTTATTTTACAATCATTTATACAATAATACATACAATATAAAAATTAGAACGAAAAATTAGGAACTTAATGTAGTGATTACTTACAAATATACACAGCATGCACAGCAATAATTAATTTTAGGTATTATATAGAATAAGTTACGAATTAAACATTTTTTTAAATTAATAAATGAGTAGGTTACACAGATATTTATGAGAAAATGTGACGAGACAGGCAAGATGTTCACATGATAGAAAGTAATACGCCCTGGCCAGTGCAAGGCAGTAGGATTCTTGAAAAAAACAAAATTATTTTGGTTTGAGCTCGTAACTATACTCATTAGACCAGTAATTTTACTTGTTACGGCGCCCCTCAAACCAAAACACAAAAAGTGCATATGGTTAGGGTTTGTAAAGTGGCTTTATTAGTTATTAAGACCAATGTTATCTATTATGATAGCCACTGTTAACTATATAATCTTATTATATCTTTTGTGACTGACGTATTTCAAGTGGTTGAAGAACTGGTCTTCCCAAATAGTCTTGCACATTGCTGCTTCACGGCAGACAAAGTTGCAGCTTCCCACTGAGAAAATATATAAAGATAGAGTTAATTGTAACGCGGAATAGTATCATTGCAGTAAGAAAGCGTTAGTTTCATGATAATTTAAATAAGTACAAAAATATTGTGAAAACTATGGCTTTTTTATTACGATACCTACCTTCCAGCTCCGTCACCAGATCAGTTCAATGTACTATTATAATTCCCATTAAATTGGTTTGTTAAATTCCTTAACCATTTCGTCATCGCATGTATAATCATCATCATTACCATCAGCAGCCGAAAGACGTCCACTGCTGGATAAAGGCCTCATCCAATGTATTCCGACGATCTAAACCATATCGTCATCATCTTGAGGAAGGCCTACCAACACTACGTCTTCCGGGACGTGGTCGCCATTCAATGACTTTTCCGCCCCACCGGCCATCTGTCCGTCGAACTATTTGCCCTACATTTGGCCTTTGTCGGTGACTTTGGTTTAATAATAACCTTTAATTATTTTTTCAAGAAACCAAAAACGTTATATGTATACCTGTTAAATGAAAGAAAGTATTTCAATTACTCATAGATTAAACATAACAGCATGAATCCAATCTAAGCAACGCGTACCAAAATAACACCCTTAACGAATAAAACATACAGTGTTATTGTAAAATTCCTCCTTTTTGAGGTCGATTGAAACATGGCTGTTTCCAGCATCATATTGACTTCTGCCATTCCACTACCAATCGTATTACGAGGAACTTCTTGCCTCGGCACAGCTACTTTGTTGAATCAATTACCAGCTGCTGTTTTCCCGAATCGTTATGACTCTGGGATCTTTAAACATAGTGCATCTTCTTCCCCCTTAAAGGCCGACGCATCTTTGAACCCTGTGGATATCTATGGGCGGTTGCCGCTTACCATCATGTGTGTCTTTTGCCCGTTTGCCTCCTAATATATAAAAAAATATTATGTTAGTAAGAATGGAAATTTTTATTCGATGTCTACTTGAAATAATGTAAGATTTAATACTAATTAAAATTATTTATTGACATTTAAAAACTTTTTGACTGCTATTTAGAACCTATTTACTTTTTAAGATATCCTACTACCTACTCTGAGTGAAAGACCCGTCATCACTGTCGCGAAAACGCCTTTATCGACGATTTTAATCGTCACCCGATTTTAATGACCACCGATGCCCATTTACGCATGCACAACAGATTAGTTTATTTATTTTTAGATGCAACTGTACTGCCATTTCCATTTTGCCGACCTGGGTTTAAATATAAAACCCAGGTCGGTATAAATGTAAATAAATAGTTACACAAATTGTGCACAAAGAAATATAATATATATTCTCGAATAAATTTATAGTGAAATATCTGTAGGCTAAATGTGGCAGTCAATTTGTAAATTATCAACTTGATCTTGTCTACAACCCTTCAACAATGTTAACATTAATTCATACACAGACTTTGGAAGTAAAATAGACGGAGACTACTATACAAACTAGTACAGAAAATATATAGTACTTTTGTAAAATCACATTAGAGAAATATAAATGTGTGTAGTTAACAATAAAATCTTTGGTGTAAGATGTACTACATTGATTTATTAAGGTAGGTTATAATAATAATATTGTAAAAAATTCTTCTATTAACTCATTATTGTATTTTACAATATTTATAACAAGGCGTGGTATTTCTGCGAGTGTGTGTGGGTGTCTGTGTATAGTGAACAAAATAAAAGTTTTTAGGAACGAACATCATTTCGTTAGAAGTAAACATTAAAGGTGATACATAAAATAGTAATGAATTGCAAGTAATGAGACTTTAATGGAAAGATGCTTGCTTGCATTAACATAATCTGACAAGTTTTACAACATTTTTGTTTAATGAAAATAAGGGACGAAACGAGCAGGACGTTTAGCTGATGGTAATTGATACGCCCTACCCATTACAATGCAGTGCCGCTCAGAATTTTTGGGTATTTCAAGAATCCTGAGCGGACTACAATTGCGCTCGTCACCTTGAGACATAAGATGTTAAGTCTCATTTGCCCAGTAATTTCACCTGCTACGGCTCCCTTCAGACCGAAACACAGTAATGTTTTCACACTACTGCTTCACGACAGATATAGGCACCGTTGTGGTATCCATAATCTAGCCGGCTTCCTGTGCAAAGGAGCCTCCCCCTGTGGAAGGCTCCTTTGCACAGTGCAGGGCACTTTTTTATAAACTTCCTTGGGTATTGTTTTCGGGACGATACACTTAGTTGCTTATGCCACAATTGTGCAATCGTCTATTCTCTTTATTGTAAAGTTTGCTATGGCAAACTATAGTGTAGATAGTTCCTGTAGAAATAGAGAGATAACTATAGACAATAGACGCATTAGTATCAGATTGGCTGATCTAATGCCATTTGAATCTCGCGCCGGTAAATAAATAATTTATCAGTATTCAACGGAATATACGCATCGCATCAAGGTACTCGGTGTAATGCATTCATTCACCAAATACCAACCCGACACACAATTTAGCACCAGGAGTTCCTAGAGGATTAGCGGGGGCCCCAGCTGCAGTCCATCTCTTCCTCAGAACCTCAGGTATGTCTGTCTATTGTTTCGCCATAACATATTTTCATTTTTAATATTACTATATGACTACATGCGCGCATGCGCTTATACATTTCTATACAACTTTCAAAAACCGCATACACCTCGCTAAACAACTGGTGACATAAAAAAAATTATGACATTAAGTATACCAAATGTCTATTCAAAGCCAACCAAGATTTATTCAGTTGGAATAAATTACATTTGAATTTTAGTGAATAAGATAAAATGAGGTCATAACAACAGTAGTCTACTTACTGCAGTCCAATGAAACTTTTTCAATTTGCATCGTAAACTATGAAAGATTTACATAAACTAATAAACCGCTCTACAAAATATTTGAACGAACATTTAGCTTAGATTTTTTATGCTGGTAACCAACGAGTTAACAGTCATAGCATAAGTTCTACGTCAGATGAATCGTATGAGAATTTTGGTGGTTTTATCACTTATCCATTGATGATGGGACTTCGATCGAGTACTTCAGATATGCACGACACAATCATCGCGTAAAAAGTGTCAGGTTGTTACGTTGCCGAGCATTGCAAGTATATAAGGGACAAACATAGATTATTAAAGTGAAAACCTTAGAAAATTTATATGTCTAGATAATATAGACACTTGCTGCTGAAAAACCGATAGAAAAAGGCCAGGTTTATTACTTTAGTGTGCGTGACAAGCTACGTCTTGCACATAGTATTTTCTTTGACTAACGCGAGTGTATAACACTTTCTAAAGGGTTAAAACGCGGTGGCATTTGCTGTTTACCTCCGAGGCAATAAATGGCACTAAACTTCATTACGACAACTACCTATAACAAATGCTATCTTGACTCATTTCATCTGCAGTCGCCCTGAAAATGAGATCTTGAAACGTCTTGAAACGTCGGGTTAGCTAAAAAAATAATAAAAATGTAACGTTTACGCAAAAATCTAATGTAAAAACAAATTTACAATTACAGGCGTTTTAATCCTTTAAATAGTGTTTTATTTAAAAGCTACGTCTACACTCGCGATTTGTATGTGCCTTTGTGTTAGTATGTGTGCATTGTTAAAATCGGTTAGAGGTTACCAGTAAACCTCAATTCTGTTGACGCTTTCACAGTTTTTTACAGTCTATCTAGACGTATAAATTACCTAAAGTGAAAACATCCTTGAACACGCTTAGCACCTTCGACGAACATGAAACCACATCTTTTAATTCAGACAGGAGTAGTTATCCACATTATTACACACACTCACACACACACACAACCATACATACAGTTTTAAGATTTGTTTGAATTGACCGATAATTGTAAATTTTGTTTTCATTTTTGTTTATTGCTAATTTGATTAAGCAAGTATTATTTATTATTTATCTTTGAAATTAACGAAATTTTTTATTTATAGCTAGAACCATAATAATTGTTCTCTTTGTGATCATCAAAACTCTCTCCTTCTTTCTCGCACAACCGACCTACGTAAAAACTAATCATTGATTAGAACATTAACTTAATCAGTATGAAACTTCGAGAGAAGATCCAATTATTGAAACTTTCGTGAGACATTACTAACTGTATATATTTAAATCGCCCTTCCTCACGGTTTTATGGTGTAAGTACTAACTAGTTCCGGACCACTCTAAGCTCCATAATATTCATTTTTGTATTGATTTATCAATATTTTTTTAATAATAATACACGAATAGTCAGAATAGCAAAGACCGGCCAATATCACTCTGTCTGTATCAGTTAGTCTGAGATTTAAACATCTCCGAATTATTCATGAAATAACTCCAACAGATTAGAGAGTCTCCGTCGTTTTGTTAAAGCATTAGAATCGAGACAATTGTACTTTCATGATCACTTTTGTGTATGTAACGGAATGTCGCGGTAAGATGCGAAAACCATTTGTACACCCGTAACGACTAAATTTTCGTTTTGTAAACGGCCGGAATTTTAAGCTATTGCAAATTTTTCTGCACGTGTCCGTGTGCATTTGTTATTTAAATCGATCGAGTAATGTATCATGAAATGTGGATTGACAGGTATCAATATTTATTTATTTTATAAGAAGAACGCAAACAGACATACTAATGTATGAGTAAACTGTAAATGCTGTTTCGATATGTGACATAACAATATTAGCTATTATTTTTGTGTATAGTAACCAATAACCAACATTGTAACTCTTTTCTTCATGACTACTCGCATTCCTATCGAAGTTTTATTCAATCACTAACGATAGACACTTTATTTGTTAATCACTTCGTAATAATACAAACAATTCTTAATTTATTTTCTGGGTGCTTCTTTGTGTATGTGATGTTTATCCGTAAATATAATTTAAATCTGAAATTACTTTTATACCTATTATATTCATTGAGTGAGTTTTCGTGTGTCGTAAACACTCGGTCAGATTATAAATCAGATAGTGAACTTAAATTACACTTAACGATGACTTTTTATTTTGTTAACAACTTACCATTCAAGACTAACGATCGTGCTATTTACCTAGTTGTCAGTGACCAGTTTTGTTATTATTATAGTAAATTATTTGTATTTCCTATTATTGCATTAGTCTGTTATATTAACACCTTATTTGAGTTTGTGTCATACAGCTATTATAATTTACTATTAAAATGGGTAACTTAAAAATATATTACCAAAATGTTCGAGGACTGCGGACAAAGACGGATGTTTTTTATCGCAACGTCTGTATGAGCGATTATGATATTATCGTCTTAACTGAATCTTGGCTCAACGATATGTTTTGTGACAGTGAACTTTTTAATGAAACGTATAATGTGTGGCGAAACGACCGTAACTACGATCTCACTCGTCAAACAAAGGGTGGAGGTGTACTCATTGCTGTTAAGAACACAATACATGCCCGGGGCAACCCGAGCTGGAGTTCATCAGCTGAAGATCTGTGGGTTACGTTATTTATACCTCGTACTCGAACAACCACAGCCACCCACATTCACTTATGTTCAGTCTACCTCTGTAATCAGGCGGAAGGTAATTCCTTTAATGTTCAGTTAGCAAACTTTCAAAACCAGCTACTCACACTTATTAACACCTACAAAGATGACAAATTTCTAGTACTAGGTGACTTCAATCTAAGTGAAATTCAGTGGGTTTCTTCATCTTCTGAGGATGGACTTATTCCGCATAATCTAACCAAACAGATTTACTTCGATTTTGCTGATAATATTAATATGTGTAGTTTGAAACAATATAATCACGTAACAAACAATATCGGCCGTATACTTGATCTCGTACTTTCAAATGACTCTGTATCAGTATTCCAGTGTGCTACTCCGCTTGTACCTGAGGACTCGCCTCACAAAGCTATATGTGTAGTGCCTTCCCTGGATTTTAAGCCCTTATCACCTCAAAAAACCGAATTTTACTGTTTCAAGCGTGCCAACTACGACAAAATCCGTAAAATATTGTCAGAGGTCGACTGGGAGGAAATTGTCTGTTCAGGCGACATTAATGAAGCACTTGACTCTTTTTACAAAATAATATATAAATTGCGAGATGAGTTTGTCCCTAAATGTAAGTCGCGCAATGTTAAATATCCCCCGTGGTATACTTCATCTCTAATCAGAATGATTAAAGAAAAATTCAAATTCTTTAGAAAGTTCAAAGTCTATGGAAACAAATCAGACGAAGCCTCTTTCAGAGTTCTCAGAGAACGTGTTGATGCAACTGAAAGGGAATGTTATGATAATTATATGAACAACATTGAGCAATCCATATGTACTAATCCCAAAAAAATGTTTTCATACGTCCTAGATAGGCGTAAGCGTGGTACCATTCCATTCATAATGACATTTGAAGACAAAAGTTGTACTAAAGGAGATGATATTAGTGAGCTGTTCTCAGACTATTTTTATACTACTTTTTTATCCAACTCATCGCCTAGCTCTCAAATGCCTCCACCATCATCAAATCCGGCCTTTGAATTGGGGAACCTAGAAGTCAGTTGCAAACAAGTATATGAACTCCTTAAGTCATTAGATCTGAAAAAATCTTCAGGACCTGACCATTTACCAGCTGAATTTATCGTGGCATGTGCCTTCGAGCTGTCATTACCAATATCATTATTGTTTAAGCGATCCTTCAATGAAGGTTTGGTTCCCCTCAAATGGAAAACTGCTTATGTCTCTCCAATACATAAAAAAGGTTCAAGGGAAAATGTAGAAAATTACAGGCCAATATCCAAACTTAGCTTATTTGCAAAAGTTCTTGAGAGACTTGTGTTCACGCAAGTTTACAAAACATTTAGTTCGGCTTTTGATCAATGTCAACATGGATTTTTAAAAGCACGCTCTACCGTCACAAACTTAGCAGTGCTAAATGACTACATATCTGAACAAATGGTACAGGGTAATCAAGTTGATGTTATATACATGGACTATACGAAAGCATTCGACCGAATTGACCATTGTATTCTTCTCAAAAAGCTTACAGCACTTGGTATCCGTGACGATTTATACAATTGGTTTAAATCTTATCTCTCTGATAGAAAACAGGCTGTTGTTCTCAATGGTTACTGCTCTTCTTGGAAAAATATACCCTCTGGGGTCCCTCAAGGATCATTACTAGGACCTCTGCTTTTTATAATTTTCATAAATGACATCGGACGATTCATTAAAAATTCGAATTACCTTTTGTTTGCAGATGATATGAAAATTTTTGGTATAGCAAATAATAAGACAGATGCATTACGCATTCAAGAAGATTTGTATAGACTGGATGACTATTGTACCGTGTACAAATTAGACCTAAATGTATCCAAATGTTTCTACATGCATTACACTACTAAGCCTACCCCTTTCCCTCATACGTATATTTTAAAACAGGAACCTCTATCTGTGGTAAACGAAACAAATGATCTAGGTGTTTTCCATGATAGCAAAATAACTTTCGTACCACATATTGATCAGGCTATCATTAAAGCGTCTAAAGCACTAGGTTTCATAATACGTACAGCCAAACCTTTCAAAAGTATGAAAACATTAAAAATTCTCTACTGTTCTTTCGTTCGCAGCCATCTTGAATATGGTTCACAAATTTGGAACCCAATGTATGCTGAACACATTAATCGAATTGAAAGGGTTCAGCGGAAGTTTACACGATATCTAGGCTTTAAGTTTAAAATACCTAATGTAAGCTATGAAGAACGCTGCAAGCGCTTCCACCTTCTACCACTCAAAGCTCGTAGAGATATTTCTGATATAATCACCTTAATCAAAATACTAAGAAGTATGATTGACTGTTCTATATTACTGACCAAAGTCTGTCTGGCAGCCCCTAGTAGAATGTTAAGACAACAGCATATCTTTGCTGTACCATTCTGTCGCACAAATTATAGAAGGAACACATTTATTTTAAGAGCTATGCAGTCATTCAATCATTTTTGTGACACGGATAATATTGATGTCTTTAACTCCAGTATTAATTCAATTAGAGCCCATTTGGTAAAACAATTTAGCAGTGATTAACAAATTAACATTAGGAATGAAATTACTCTTTTTTGATCATGCTCTCAACTGGCGATAGGAGTGCGAGAAGAATTTATTTAATAATTTTATGAAGTTTTATTTAATAATTTTTAATTATACTTGTGTTGTTTGTTTGTAATTAATATGTTACATTTAATAATATTATACTTGTTCCTATGTACATGTGGAAGCCTATTATTAGCTCGAACGAATTATGTTTGTTAATTATTTTAATGTATGTAAAACCAGCTGTTGGCTTTCTTAAAAATATTAAATAAAAATAAATAAAATTTTGTTTGCTTAGGATGAGGGTTGTTGGGTGAAGCAGTAATTTGCAAGTATTATTGTGATTGTGTATTCGATTTGAAGGGCGCCGTTGCTGGTGAATAATATAATATTGACACACTTTTACACAAATTATCATGCCCCAAACTAGGCATAGCCTGTACTATGGGTACAAGACAATGATATATTTAATATAATATACTTACTTAAACATACATAAATACGTATATACATCCATGACTCGGAAACAAACATCCATATTCATCGTATAAATGATAGCACCTACCGGGATTCGAACCCGGGACCTCTTAGTAGTCAGGGTCACTAACCATTCGGCTATATTATTTTTTTGAATTTACTGGGCAAGTAAGACTTTTTCTTAAATATTTATTTTAAGGAACATAAAGAAAAATAATACAATATAAAAGCACCCATAAACCCCTTGGGCCTGTGTGCAGTGCCGTAGGTTCTACATTGCGACATTAAAACAAAATAATTAATTAATGAGAATAGAAACGATATAGTTCACGATATATGATTGCTTTTTGCTTAAACGCTTCAAACATATCTGTTGGCTAGGAAATAGATCAGCTCCTTGCCAGTACCGACTTACGTAGTAGCTACGGACCCTCCAAAAAAAAAAATATAAAATATAAAATATGAAACAACAAAATATATGTACCAGAAAAAAAACACAAACAAAGACGTATTATTAAAATGGTTTCAATTCTTGTTTGCAAACGATCATACTAATCCGCCGAGCAAACAATGGTACCGGCTCAGTGTTCAGCTTCACAAGCCATCTACAGGTTGTTGTTTTAACATATTTTTAATTTGTGTTTCAAATGCTATCAATAAAAGAGGTATTTAAATTATTTAATAGCCTTGGAACAATTGTGATTCTTTCACCATATTATGTATTCCTAGCACCAACTGTCTCTAGTCTTTTGTTAGATTTTAGACGGGTTTGATTGTTGTGATGTATGTCAATCTGTATTTTCTTATTTAAGAAAATAGTGCATTGTCCTTGTATTTTTCTCTTATATTTCGTGGTACCATACTTTATAGAATTCTCTTTTTCAATTTGAGAATACAATCGAGGTAAGTTTTTAAAGTTCTGTCGTAACTAGTATTACAATATCCTATTATTGAGTCAGCGAGGGTGTTATAAAGCATAAGTTTCACCTTTAGTGGTCTGTCCTGTCTTTAATAATGTAAACGTTGGCCAAAATTTTCACATAATTTACATTATTGGTATTGGCATACACTATAATTCTCGTGTAGGCATGTTCGTGAGCTATCAACCTTTCTCCGTTGGAATACTGGGTTTTAATATATGGTGAGCAAATGCGTATAAATTTGGTTTTGCCCGCATTTAGAAATAATTCATTGCCATGACACCATTTGTTCACCTTTATCTAGATCTACTTGCATTTTTATTAACGCATCAGATAGGTCTTTATCAGATAAAAGTAGACATGTGTCGTTTGCGTACTGAAATGAGGTACAGTGACTCAGGACATTGTTCATGTCATTCATATAGGCAATGAAGTAGAGAGGACCGAACACAGATCCCTGTGCTATTCCCACGTCGGCTGCCTCAGTCTTGCTGTAGCTTTCGTTTACCTTGACACAGTACGATTTATTTAGTAGGTAACTTTCACACCATTTTAACAATGGGCGTCTACCAGTATTATAAAGTTTATTAATAAGCCTTTTATGATTTAATATATCAAATGCCCGTGAAAAGTCGGGAAATAGAGCTTATACATGCTTTGTGGCATTAAGAGCTTCATTTATTTTATCTGTATATTGAGATAGTAATAATGTCGTGCATTTATTTCGTTGAATTCTTAACATCTAAGGTATTCAAATGCGATACAAAATTGCGATGCTGATCAGCACGTCAGTTTCAATTAAGAATCCTCAGTGAGTGCATCTTCTTTACATAACATTAGGCTAATGGGTAACATAAGCAAACCATGGGTCAAGCGATGCGTTGCCGGCCTTTAAAGTGGAATACCTATATTTTTCGGGAAAACAGCAGCCGGTATTTGATTCCACAAAGTGTTTATGTGACGAAATTCCTTGCTAACCACATGGTTGTAGAATGCCAGACGTCAACATGATGCAGGTGGAATGTCTATTTTGACGAAATGTCCGGTGGAGGGATTCGGTTGTTGATACCAACTCCTCTAAGCACTAACTGTGTTAATGTGGTGGAAGACTCAAAGAGAAAACACATCACTACGCAACTACAAATAATCAAGCCGATAGGAGATGACTTGATCGTCGAAGATTCGAACCGCTCTAAATTCATGAGTAATGAGCAGTAATGAGCCTGTCTCGTCAGTTTTCACCATAAATAAACCTATTTCTGATACAATTCTTACTATTTCTGATGCTCCTAACTTTAAGCAAAGTATTATTGCAATCGAATTCCTCATTATAATATGATCCGGTAGATGTCAAAATAAAAAAAAAATGTTTTGATATCACATATTATTCATGAAGCATATATTATTAGCAATCGTATTATACTAGACATTTTAAAAATTGTACTTGCCACGTAAATTTACTGCAGCTTGAATAAGGGAAGATTTATAAAATCTCGAACTAATGAATAGCTTTCGTTTGATGTCGAATGTTCGAAAAACACAAAGCTTTGGATGGAAAGCAGAATATTCATTATTATTATTATTGTAATAACTAACAAGATATTCTTCTCATATTTAGTAAAAAAACATATATATTCAATGAATGTCTTTTACATTTATAAATTATTTAATTCGATTTGTGACAAAGAGATACTCATTTATTATAATATGCTTTTAGCAATGAATATAGGAAAATGGGTGAGTATTCTTGTTATTTTAAATTTCATTGAACAGACTGGTGCAAGTACTATTCAAAAATACATTATACGACCTGCAATTGTCATGAGTTATTTTTAAAGATTCTTATTAATATCACACTATATAATAGAATTAGAACTCTTTCGATCACTCAATTAGTACTCATTTGTTATTATATTTTTTATTTTTACTATTGTTCTATTTTTATGTAAATTTTGTTTTATTTTTATTATGATATTATTATTTTAGTATGGTAACCGTTTTTAACCGACTTAAAAAAAGGAGGAGGTTCTCAATTCGTCGGTATTTTTTTTATGGTTTCGACTGGGTGAACCGATTTCTATAATTCTTTTTAATATACATTTTTATTTGGTGCTTCCCGTATGGTCCCCATTGTAATTTAGTCCAGATCATCCATGAGAAAAATCATAAAAGTCTTAAATTTGCTACACATACGTATAGCAAATTTAATGAAAAATTTACGAATAGCTTAATATCACGCCAACCGATTTCGATGATTCTTTTTTTATTGGAAAGGATATACTTCAAAGATAGTTTGGTGAGAGTTTGGTTAGGTTGTGATTATGGAATCCATGGCAAAGTAACGGTACTCTCCAATTAAGCGCTTACGTTCATTGCTGCATTGAAAAATTTAGTATATCTGCACATATTTAGACAAGTTGTTAATAAGTGTACTTAAAATTCACTAAAAATCAAAAAAAAAAATTACAACAAAACAACCGACTTCAAAATTACAATAATCTTAACTAGAATTAGATTGTATAGATATACGCAATTATTTTAACACTTTTTAGTGCATATTATATCTATTGCTTTGGAATAGTGTTCTTGAAGTCGGTTGTTTTTTTGTTAAAAACATTTTATATGTATAACCTGTATGTACAATGTCAATCCACTTGACTACCTGGGGTTCTCCGGAAGACCAGCGCTGATCATATCACCTATGGGTATGATCAGTATTATGCTGAGGTTAACTCCAATTCTGCATTTTAATATAAATTAATAAATAAGTCTACTGGTATACGAGGTTTAGATTCTTTTTTCAAACGTATAAACGGAACGTTAGAACAAACCGCCCTCGCATATTATTTCTATTACAAAAATATCAGTACACTTACAGTGCTCTCTCTGTACTGGTTTGAAAGTTGAGGGTGCTGGTATTATGACGTACATGAGACGTTCTATCTTAAGCCTCGCAATGATAAGTGTATCATTGTAAGGGTCATGTTACATCATTTTTATGGTTCCGTCGCGCAAGGGTAACCAATGGGTTCTATTGCAAACCTCTCTCTTCTTTAAAATGGAAATATTGATAATGTCATATTCGATAGTATGGTCACTTTACCAATTTTGTCGCAATCATTAAATTATACGAAGGCCATTGACGCAATGGTAGCTACGGTTCTTGCATCTCATCGAGGAAGCACCATTTAGACCCCCAATATTCAATGTTCATAAGTTTCTTGTATGATATTCTCACAAGCTCCGAAAATATGATAGTTTTAGAAATTCAGACCATTCACCTATAAATAACTGAAAGAGGCTTGAAACCTGGCTGGTTTATACTTAAAATAGGAGCACATTAGATGAGTTGTGGAAAGTTACTCGTGAGTATGTAGAATACATAAATCGCTCTACATTTCAGCGATATATGTCAGGGCTCTTTTGAAGTAATAGGCATAAAATGCATTTATTTTCTTAAAATTGGTACCTTTGGAATACTTTTTGATGTAATTTCTAATATACTAGATACTACTATCGCTTCGAAAACAAATGGCACTCTGAGATAGAAGCGGCGCAAGAAACTGTCCCAGCATTCTTTTTTTGCGCTCTTTTTAATAAAATATACAATATTTTATTGTCATTACTATTGCTATAAGATAATCATAATCTAGTCCAAAGCTGTCCGATCACTTAGATATTCAGCTGTGGAGTAGTAGAGTTTACGACAGAGCCATTTGTTAATAAATCATTTAAATTTATTTATTGATAATGCCTCAACAGTGGCTGGGACTTTGTTATAAAAGTGTATACATGTACCTTCAAAGCCTTTATGTATCTTAAGAATGACAATGATTTCAAATTACAGTTTACAGAAGTGTAAACAGTGTGATGTAAGAGTCGCAAGCTGTAGCGACTGAGAACATTAATTAAATACAGGTTTGATCTTGGCGACGCAGCCGCTGTGATGGAGGCATTGAATTATAATTTTGTATCGTCTACTGACTCAAAGTCTTAAGCCTTAATCTTGATTGAGAACGAGAGCTCTTGTCTGGTGTCTGTAATTACATTTTACTTTAAAATAAAATGATTTCAACATTTTTAGGGGTTTTCTTCGAATAGATTAATTACTAGGCTTAAATCTCTGTCATTGGCAGGATTTTCAATAAACAAGTGATAGACACGGAGTGTCTCGAAGAAGCTTCACCGGATCACAAGCCTCTTAAACTTTATTTAAGTATCATCTGGACATGTTCATTATTATTTTTTTTGACATTCGTAAGTGTCATTTCCGTGACCTACATGTATAAAGTGATTTTGATTTGATTTAATATGTAGCGTTCCATAACTGTGCGGTTTTCAAAGAACTTTCTTCCATGCGTAACCAAACTATGTTGATCAATCACTGACATGCAGATGGTGGACGTGATATCGTATTATTGTAGCATGTGATGCGAAGGTGGAATTTGGCGACAGAAATCAGATCAAAGAGCTCTTCGGAACACTTGCCGTGATAAATGCGGTAGAAGTCACACAATGAAGTAACATCTCTACGTAATGACAAGTGATCTAGCAATTGACAGACCACTAGACATTTATATATTTTAATTTACTAATAGGTGACACACAGCTTGTTTGTCGTTTCTTCACAAAATGACAATATGTAAACACAACTCCACTACAAGTATGAATATCAAAGTTTAAAATTTTTTAAAAGATGAAATAACCTCGAATTTAGGTCTCTCTGTATTGTATATACAGATTGCAAAAAGTAATATAATTTGGTACTACCTCTAAACCAAACGTACGCTTAACCTATTTTACAATTTATTACGAATGAGTTCTTAATGATTAATTAATACAACACAATTTTCATTTAATATTATTCTGAACTATTGACTTATTAAGGCGAGAGTTTCGTAGAACTGTTTGACATGATTTCAGCCGACGATACCCTTATATAATATTAGTGAGTTAATAATCGTACTCAACAACTGGTTTCGTGAAATTCAACCGCACTGCAGTTCTCAGGATAGAGAGTATCGTTATTTCTGAGCCACAATCAGCATTTTTTGAGGACAATGTGATATAATAATTGTGTTTCTTTCTTATGACACCGGTGTTGTAAGAATCTAATAAAATAAAAAATACAGCTGTGGTCATCCAACATCAATTGATATATAAAATCCCTTGTCATAGTTCCAGTGTTCATATTATTATAAAAAATGCCGCTATGATGATGATATTATGATTAATAACATAATTAACTCAAACAAATATTTAATCATTCACCATAAGAATATATGAAATAATTAATGAGAAAATTTTTCAGGGAAACGAATTTATTAAACAAATATGTGTAGATCTTCAAAATTTTGCAATGCAGCGAACGTAAGCGCATTGCAATTTGATAACAGAAAGTTAGAAATTCTGAGACAGTTCGCACTCTTTCCGTATGTCGATAAAGAGACATTCGATTACGACAATTACTTGACCATAAAGACGTTACGGTAGGTGACTCAAATTTCCGGATTGCGTAAAAAATTTCGCCCGGGTATCGTTAATTTGCTCTTAGGAATTGAAGAGTTTTGTTACTTTGGCATGGATCCCATAGAGAAACTCAGGAGTAATTTGGAGAATATCCCTAAGCGCATCAGAACCCTGGATGAGCTAGAGTTGGCAGTGAAAGTAACCACGGATGGCATCACTGACGCCTACGAGGCTAGCTGCCCTCTCTCCTAACAACACTCAAACAGGAAAGTGCCTTGGTGGAATTCAAACTTGACCAAACTAAGGCAGAAATCCAGAAGGCTGTTTTACAGGGCCAAAAAAAACCCAAGAATGGGAACCCTACAAAGAAGCCTAACAGATTACAACAGAGAAGTTAGGAAGGCCAAACGAGCATCTTGGAAGAGGTTCTGCGAGGATTTATCTAAAATTCCCCAAGGATCCCGAGTACACAAACTGCTCGCCAAGGACAAACCTAGCCAAATCGGCCTGCTTAAGAGACCAGATGGATCTTTTACAGCCGACGACGTAGAAAACGTAAGAGTACTGATGGCCCACCACTTTCCGGGGGCTACCTATCAACCAACTGTAGCAACGCCTACACAACGGCCTCTTGACGAGGACTGGCGTAGAGCGGCAAAGATAATCAGACCCCGGGATATAAGGTGCGCCATCAAGACTCTGAAACCCTACAAGTCAAGCGGTCTAGACAACATTTTTCCAGCGCTTCTTCAAAAAGGCCTGGATATCCTAGTACCGCTACTAGTCAAGATATACCGGGTAAGCTTTGCCTGGGGCTATCTTCCAGAGCAATGGACTAGGGCTAAAGTACTATTTATACCTAAGGCAGGCAGAAAGGACTACTCCCTGCCAAGCTCCTTCAGACCCATTAGCCTAACCTCCTTTCTCCTGAAGGTTATTGAGAAAGTCTTGGACAGACACATAAGAGAGCATGCTCTAAGCCTAAAGCCCATTCATAGTTCTCAACACGCCTACTGTAGAGGCAGGTCTACAGAAACGGCCCTTCTACAACTTGTGGATAGAGTCGAGAAGGCGTTACAAGACAAACAGATTGCACTTTGTGCGTTTCTAGACATTGAGGGCGCCTTTGACAATACCCCGACAGACACGCTAGTGAAGGGACTAATTAACAAAAATGTAGACTCCACCACTGTCAAATGGGTAAGGTCAATGCTCTCAAATCGCAAAGCTCTAATCTCCCTCCATGGGACATCACTGGAGCTATACACTACGCGAGGTTGCCCACAAGGTGGCGTTCTTTCGCCACTTCTATGGACACTAGCAGTAGACGAGCTACTTAGTAAGCTGGCAGAACTCAGAATTGATGCACTAGGGTACGCAGACGACCTAGTTATTATCGTCAGAGGTTTCTGCCAAAGCTTACTAAGCTCTATACTGCAAAAGGCGCTAAACACCATCTCACAGTGGTGTACAGCCAACAAACTGTCAGTCAACGCAGGAAAGACTGTTATTGTGCCATTCACGAGGAAACGGACACTTAACAAACTGAAGTCTCCCACCTTGAACGGCTCTACTTTGGAATTCTCAGCTGAGGTTAAGTATCTGGGAGTCACATTCGACCAGAAACTCACATGGAATTCTCACATCGACAAAGCCGTGAAAAAGGCTAAAACAACCTTGGGTTTATGTCGACGTCTGGTAGGGAGACATTGGGGAATGCGCCCCAAGATCCTCCTATGGCTATTCAAAGCAATTGTGAGACCAACAATCACATACGCCTCCATTGTGTGGTGGAACAAAGCCAACCAGAAAACAACTGCAGACAGACTAAATAGCCTGCAGAGACTTGCCTGTATGTTGGTAACCGGAGCCATGACGTCTTCTCCTGGTGCGGCCATTGAAGCAATGCTAAACCTACCGCCTCTTCCACTGTTCATACAGCAAGAGGCGAAGGCAAGCATGCTGAGGGCAATCGCCCAGGGGGGTTCATGTAACTGGATGTCGCAAACGCTTAGGACCTTAGAGGACTCAGTTCTGCGAGACCACATATTAGGCATGTTACCTGATCAGATGATTCCACAATTAATCTCTGTTAAACACTATATCGTGGAACTACCTTCCAGGGACGACTGGATGAACAACAAAGTCACGTGGAAGGACGGGAGCCTCATGTGGTTCACCGATGGGTCCAAAATGGAAAATGAAGTCGGCTGTGGGGTCTATGGAGAACGCCCCAGGTTTAAATCCAGCACAAACCTGGGAAGCTTTACCTCCATATTTCAAGCAGAGGTGTACGCTATCCTGGAATGCGCGGAAACCAATATCCAAAAAGGCTACTTCAATCATAACATATACATTCACTCTGATAGTCAGGCAGCATTGTTGGCTTTAGACGCTGACTTGACGTCGTCTAAGTTAGTCAATAATTGCGTCGAATGCCTGAATTCATTAGGCATGAAAAACAGAGTGATTCTCAGATGGGTCCCAGGGCACGCCGGAATCATAGGCAATGAAATGGCCGATGAGCTCGCAAGAGCTGGGGCTAAAGCAGTCCGATATGGTCCGGAACCCATTTGTGGACTGCCAAAGAGCGCCATCCGACACACCCTGAGTAACCAATGTAAACAAGAAGCACTTAAACGCTGGAGCAACTCTTCAGGTTTAAACCACTCTAAAGCACTGATAAGGGCATTCAACAGTAGCTATGCGAATGAAGCCCTATCATTGAACAGGAAAAATCTATGCATACTCACTAGGATGCTAACCGGGCACTGTCGCCTAAACAAGCACCTCAGTGTGGTCGGCATCAGAAGCGACAAGGCTTGCAGGTTCTGCCTTGAGGATGATGAAACACCTATTCATCTACTCTGCGACTGCGGCCCACTAATGCATAAGCGTAACACAAACTTTGGCAACTACTTCGTACCAACAGATAGTGTTTGCAACACTCGCGTCAAGGAACTACTGCGGTTCGTAAAGGCGGTAGGGCTTGACGATGAGCTTTAGTATGAGTGGCGAACACAATAGTCCAATTCTGGACGCGGTGTTACTAGGAACCTTTTAGGACCAGGAAATAGCCACCCTCTTCAAATAATAATAATGGATGCCATAATCAGAACCTAACAAAACAATCTATAAAGTATATCCTTTCCAATAAAAAAAAGAATCATCGAAATCGGTTGGCGTCATATTGAGTTATTCGTAAATTTGTCGCATACATACATAAAGCAAATTTAAGACTTGTATGGTTTTCTCATGGTTTTATCATATCATTATCAGATCCAAATTAAACCCACGGGAAGCATCAGCTCTCAAATAAAAAAAGAATTATCAAAATCGGTTCACCCAGTCGAAAGTTCTGAGGTAACAAACATCAAAAAACATACCGATGAATTGAGAACTTTCTCTTTTTTGAAGTCGGTTAAAAACTCAAAACACCAACGATCACCATAACGCCAAGATTCGTTGGAATATATTTGAAATAAATTAAAATACATTTGATCAATACAACAAAATATTAAACAACAACAAAACATTGCTTATGTATAACTATATGTACAATTATACTTCGTAAGATTGGACTATATTATATTAAACTAGTGGAACCGTCAGACGTTGTCCTGTATACACGTCTTAAATTTGAAAAATCGGTCCAGCCGTTAGGAGGAGTTCACTAGCATACACATGAGCAGGAGAATTATATTATATGGACGGAACTGAGAATCTAAACCAATCTCAAATTCACTGAAACACACAAAATTCATCGAAATAGGTCCAGCCGTTTAGGAGGTAGTTAAATAGTGAATCTAAACCATTCTAGAATCCACCTGAAGACACACACCAATCTCAAATTCACTGGAACAACCAAAAACTTCATCAAAATCGGTCCAGCCGTTTAGGAGGTAGTTCAATTGTGAATTTGAACCATCCTCGAATCCCCTTGAACTCACAAAAAGAATTTCATCAAGATCGGTCCAGCCAGGAGGAGTTCAGTGACATACACATGCACACAAGAAATATAATATATATAAAGATACAATAATTACATGTTAAAGAAACTCGTGTATTGAAATATTGTGTATATTATTATGTTTCTCTCAGTTTCATTTTGTCACGAAACATTTATACAAGAACTTTGTCCTGAGAATTTTGAATATTTTCGTATTAAAAGTTCGAAGACAAAGGGAAAAGTTTATGTTAATTTGCATGTTGTAGGCGGTGCTACGGCTACAGCTACACGCTACGGGCAGGCCACTTCACAGATTGTTTCAGGCTACAGTTCGCGCGGCGCGCTCTCACTGGCAACACGTCTAGAGCTCGCGAGTTCTTTAACGAAACTTTATACGATTCGAGCCGTGCATGTTGAGTTATTCTGTTCCTTAAATTGTCTAAAACTTTGTGATTGTTCAAGGAATTTATCGTATGAGAGATTTATAATTGTGAGTATATTTTATTGTATTAATAAAACACTGAAAACTAAAACCGGCTCCAAAATTGTAACCGGTAAGGAATTTATCTTAATTTTTTATAAGTTTAATGTTTAAAGCTTATTTTTTTGATGAATAACCTATAAGACGGACTTTCGGTTTTTATCTTAGGTTGGGAAAATAGTAATATTAATTACATATTATTTTCAACGGTTAACGAAACTAAATTAAATATAATAGGTTAGAGTTGTTTTTGTTTGTTAGTTTGTGAGTTTGTTTTTTATACTCTCTTTAAACCTTTTGCACCAATGGACAATTCAGTCACTGTTCATGATATTTTCGTATTTAGTATTTAATTAATATCTGCTAAATCCAAGAACAAATTTAAGTACATCAGGACGTTTTAAATATAAAAAGAAAATAATATCTAATAATAATAACACCAGGAACAGAAATAAACTTATAATGCCTACTACTCGGCTAAGTCGATTTAGTAAGTCTTTTGTGGGTATATGTCGTAAAAGCATATACATCGTGTATATGCTATTACGGCAAGAGCCCAGAAAATGTTCAAAACGAAAGTATTACCTTATTCAAAAGAATTTTCAAAAAACGTTTGTGTAGCAAAAATAACATAAATGACTTTCTTAATATATAATGAAGATATCACAGATTGGGAATGGAGCGACCGCCCCCAAGCTACTAAATAATCAGTTTAATTGTTCAATATTACTTTGTAAACATATAAAAAGGCCGCTGAGTATATTGCCCCCATCTTTCTCAGGTCTGAGGCATTCGTTTTGGAATGGGTAGTAGTTTTTGACATTTATGAAATGAAAGAATAATCTATCGCTTCTGCGGTTGCTCTGTCTAAATCTCGAATATCACGTAACTGAGTTTTATTTGAATATGCCTAAGATAATTTATACGTCTACTAGATAGACTATGAAAGCTGTGAACACGTCAAACGATATAGCGGCAAACTATATACCTCTATTTTCAGCTGACTAATATAAACTGAAATACATATTGTGAGTGTAAATCATAGCTTGTCATGCAGACATAAAAAAACGGATTATAACTAGTCACTTTGTTTGACGTATATTTGAAGTTAGTTTTAAGTGGTTTTTGATTAGTATTTTTTTTTAAATAAAAATAAGGGACGAGACGAGCAGGACGTTCCGCTGATAGAAATTGATACGCCCCGCCCATTAAAATGCAGTGCCCTTCAGGATTCTTGAACAACCCAAAAACTTCCGAGCGTAGCTACAATTTCGCTCGTCAACTTGAGCTATAAGATGTAAACTCTCATTTGCCCAGTAATTTCACTAGCTATGGCCCCCTTCAGACCGATACACAATATTGTTTACACATTACTGCTTCACGGCAGAAATAGGCACCGTTGTGGTTCCCATATTCTATCTGGCATCCTGTGCAAAGGAGCCTCCCACTGGTAAAAGTTTTGTATACTAATAACCACTGAACAGGTAAAAGACACACTGTTCTGTGCTATCAATCTACGAGAGTGAAGCTAAAGTTTATCTTTTCATTTGGTCTCCTAATCTGTCCATATCATGGCTTTAATCGTAGCTAACAATTTTAAGTCAAGGCTGCAAAATTTGTTTTTAAAATTTCATGATGAAAATTTTCCCCAAGTAACGATTTTCTGAATAACCATTTGTTCGCTTTGAAGTTGCTTTCTTTGTATTCCAGATTCAGGAAGATTACAATTCCTTTAAAATGCTGAACGTAATAATAACGACCGTTAAAGTGATTATTGTTATATTCGTCTCAAAATTTTCCGACGATTCATTTTAATTAATTTGACCTTTTCGTTTTGATCCTAGTGGTTTATTGTTGCTAATGCTTTGAGATATTACATTCCTTTTAAATTTCATTCAAATCATATTATCGATATTTTACATTTATTTAAATTCAAAAATGTAGACCTGAGAAGAATGTTGTTTTAAAGGCATATATATATCTCACAAAAGACTCACTAACCTCTAGAAAATTGTCTTTTGTGACCCATTATTTGCGTGACCATGTTAAATAAGTAAGATGACATATATTATGGTGCATGTCTGTCATTATTATCACATAAATTCTAATCTAATATATAAAATTCTCATGTCGCGGTATTTGTAGTTAAACTCCTTCGAAACGGCTTGACCGATTCTCTTGAAATTTTGAGTGCGTATTGGGTAGGTCTGAGAATCGGACAACATCTATTTTTCATCCCCCTAAATTTTAGGGGTGGTCCACGCCAATTTTTTTTTTTATTTTTTTTGACATTTTTTTTTAATTTGTTTGATTATGAGTCAACATTAAAAAATACATACAACTTCAAATTTTCACACATCTACAATCAACAGTTACTTTTGTATCGCGATTTTAATATCGGCAATACAAAGTTTGCTGGGTCAGCTAGTTATATCATAAATATTTTCATAATAAAAAACTCTTACGGGTGGAAATTCGTAAAATCTTAGCTGACTCCTACTCGGCGAAAGGAATATTCCTACCAAATTTCAAGTATAATACGAGTATGTTTATTTTTTAGGACAGTTTGATTTGGAAATTTAAACATCGAAGCTAAGTACAATTAAATCTTAGTTTGACCGGTAAGGTTTTAGATAATTTGAAGGGAAAAACTTAGTGTTTTTGTAAAAGAATATCCAATAATGCTAAGCGGGAGTGAAGCGAACCAATTTGAATCTAATATTATTCTCACCTAACAGAATTCAGAATTGAATTGACTTAGTACATCCTGAAGTTTATTTTGTATTTTTCCTTGGTAAAGTTCAAAACAGATTATTTTTCTCAGGAATTAAAAGTTTTCTACTTCTACATTTACCAAAAACCACATCATTCAATGGCGGAAATTTGAATTATTTTCGGGGCTTCCTTGAAGGCATTCGTCATATCAATCTTTGATATCATAAAAATATTGGATATCATGGAAACAAATATATAAACTTTTTATGTGAAAATATTAGTTTAATTAGCTGATTTCACTAAAAGAGAATTTTAAACATTAACACTATATTGGGGTACCGTTAGTAAATATAGTACAATTCTTAGTCAATTTAATTTAACTAGATGCTTCAATATGGAATGATATAAATAACATATAAAAGAATACCCTAATCTAATGCATATTATTAAATCTTATCAACAACATGTCAAAAATTTGTGTGAACAAAACGTTTCAAACAAAACATTTGTTTACATTACTTATTTTGTGCAAGAACCTGTTAGTTTAATTTTTATGTACTGATTGTGCATATGCTAAAATAAATTTATAGATAAATTATGTAACAACGTGGTTGAATTAATTGTTTCTAGTTGCTTTACATCCGTCTGGATTGAGACATTAAAATGTTGCGAGAACAAACACAAATACAGATTGTGAGTTACAACTTTATAGCTTAGCCGTAAACGTGTTATTAAACCTGTATGTTTTAAAGTAATAATACAAAACAGCTTCATTTGCTGCAAGAACAGAGTTTCTCCTCAAAGATTTTGATTTATTTTTTATTGCTTTGGTGTAAAGAATTTGTATTAAAAGTTTGCAAAATAATAAATACTTGGCGTCATCTATTATTGTTTCTTCTGTCAGAAATACTGAATGGTCAGTAAACTTTTAAGCAGACAAGAGATCGAAATGAGATCGAACGAAGAATTACATTATTTTAGAAGCGTGGTGCCCTGATCGTCAAAGTCTGAATTCAAACTAATACATTTATAATCTAAGTAGATTTTTTAATTCACTTATTCATTCGGTAATTTAATTCTCAGACCTGAGAAAAAAACGAATAGCAAGAAACTCAGCGGGAAACATTTTTTCATTATTTCATCACTCACTTCACACTGAATTTTAGTTTAACTATTCGACTTTGTTCAAACCTCTCCTTCTAAAAATAGTCGTGGTTTATTCTTTCGCCTTCTTTATCATTTGCTCTAGACCTGGATATTGCTTTTTCTATTTTTTTATTCAATTTCTGGTTATTTTATGAAGGATAATTCTAGGTTTCAATGAAATTCTATATAAGGAGATATCACAACGCAATGAATCGGAAATCAGTCAGTTATAATTAATAACAGGGGTTAGAACGTTGATTTCGAGTTGAGCTTAGTGCTTCTACATAGTACCATACCACCATTTCGCCCCCAATCAGTTGTAATAAAATCAAGTCCAAAACTATGAGATGACTATATAATCTAAATAATGATGATTTACAGTATTAATTTCAGTTTACAGATATACTGTTGTATTATTATCAAGAAAAAATGATGTTAACTATAAGTCCATTTTTAGTCTGTTTGTTATTTTGTGTTCTGGAGCCCACATAATAGGTCTCTTCATTGTTTACATCTTTTTTTTAGTTACGTAGTAGAATGAATAATTTATTCAAACGAAATTTTAACAAATAAATGTATAATTTATTGATAATATATTGACGCGATAAATCATGTCCCATATTATATTGACGATAACATTCAACGAGATTCTAGTCATTTACAATCTAGTATAACAGCGTTATGTAAGTTGGATGCGTCGGTTTAAGTTGTCGAACCTGAGGCTAAAGTCGTGTGTACACAAGCATGTAGCTCCGAGCCCGGAACAAACAACCGTTCATCCTACACCCCGCCTTATCTCGCACACATCTAATAATATTACGTACTTAGTGGCTTGCTTCCTACCAGAACATCCGCATGCATATTGAGTAAACTTCTTCTTTGTATTAGAACTAAAATCAAAACTATTATGAAGTTATATAAGTATTTGTGAATTTAATGAAAGAATATTTAATTTAGTAGCAGAAAGATTGTTTTTAACTAAAAAATGCGTGCGTACAAAGTCCACATGTCAGAAGTGAAACCTGCATTGTGTATTAACCTCTAATCTGCATATGAAGTCCTGGTACATGTTGCTAGGAACATACATGATTTCAACCGATATGAAAGACATTATAACATCTCATAAGATAATCTCTTGTTAAGCTACGATCGCCTGGTACCAAAACATTGTATTATGCTTCCTATCACAACACAACACAAGTCACAACGATGCTAAAGAAATTTTTCCTTCAAAAATTAATTAATGCCCTTATATCATCTACTATAGATATATATGATCTACATGGAATGAGCTTCCTTGTGCGGTGTTTCCGAGACGATTCGACATGGGTACGTTCAAAAAAGCTCGTAAGCGTACTCCTTCCTTAAAGGCCGGCAACGCTCCTGTGATTCCTATCGTCTTGCAAGAGATTGTGGGTGGCGGTGATCACTTAACACCAGGTGACCCGTATGCTCGTTTGTCCTCCTATTCCATAAAAAAAACATTGCCTCGGCAGGTGTTGCTGTTTTTAACCATGTAGATTGGGTTGCCTATGTAGATTTAATTAGCTAATTAATAAAGAATTTGGATTGGAATGTTGAGACTGGTTGACCTAAAAAAGGGCTGGCTCCTTTACCCTTGGCTGTACCAAGAATAAGAATGTATATGAAAGGGCTCATGCTTGTGGCAAATGGAGGTCTCAAAATTTAACTATACTCCGGAAGTCAGACATGGTTGTGTATTAAACAATTTCAATCATATTTAGTACTTTGTTCCATGTTAAAACTTCTTTAGCGGCTTTGAGCAATTTTCTTGGGATGGGTATAAAATTTAAACTCGCGTCTTGACCTAATCGAAAATTCGTAAGACAGTCGCTGAAATTATGGGTGAAAGTAGATCTTACAGAATATAAATTGTCATTTTTGTGTAACCACTTAAAAGCAAGAACTTTTATACTGATAAATAAGTCAATTCGTGTGAAATTATTCCCGAACCATTCAAAAACGTACAACGTTAATGTTCAATTTTTCACTTCTGCCGGCACTCCCAGGAGTGCAACCCGTATTTTTATTTTTTAAATAGAATCCTTATGACGTATACGTGTTCATATGAGGATATCTATTTATAAAACCTTATTTTTAATTAATGCATTTCCGAAACGTATAGTTTGCTTTTTTAGAGACATTCAAGTGTCAAAATGCTAACTTACTCTTATTATTGGCACGTAAGCAAAATCTACTCGGATGATGTTGCAGCTAGCTTTGGTTCCTACAAAATATATATTACCCCTCCAGGCGTGCGCACATAGTTACGTTTTCAATTATACGTATTCTGTTCACGTCATAAGACATTCCTCACACGGCATGTTTTTATATCAAAGGGGATATAAAAACATTCCACGAGGGTCTAATGCAATATGAATGCTTTGTCTCGATTGTAAGCTTACATTTTTATTTCTTAATCTGGAATTCTGATTGCAAGAATCAATAAGACTAATAAAATAAATTTATTGACAACTTGCATGATCATATATCAAATTGTTATAGCTATTCAGATACTGTATCAACCAGATGTATCGTGAAACCTTAAATTAATCGTGAAATGTGAAGTTGTGATCTCATGTGAAGGCTAAGCCCATGGACATTCATAATCAGGAATGTGAATATCATATAGGCAATTATGCAGTACTTACCTCGTTATGAACCTAAACAAATATAGTGTTAAAGTTAATTTAGTTTGGTTTCCATCATATTATACTCAACTAAACTCATAAATGTCCCTAAATACCTACGGTAAGTAATCTCCAGGCTCAACTACGACTAGTTAGAGCTACAGTACCTTCCTAGAAAACCAATGCACGCCCCTGTTCGCAATTCAAAACCTTGAAGCTTGAAGGTGCTCATTCATATGAGTTTAGGAATACTACAGTCTGTAGATGATTGAACAAAGTGAATACAAAGAGTAAAGTTTCTTGCAAAATGCGTTTGTTGGTTGTCGAATGCCAGATATCAACGTGATGCGTGAGTAATTTTTCATAGCTGCTGGTATTATTAACCTTACTGTTTGGTGAATTAACTAGCCTCAATATATGCGGTAAAAGATGCAGATAGAAACCACATCAATAACCAAATAATTAAGCCGATCGTCGATGATTTGATCAAATTCAATAGGTGATGATACAATCAAAAAGACCTTAATTAAAAATTTTCGTAAAATTTTATTTTATTAGGCGATCCATCGCATGAGTGACTGTCCTCACGGTTTAGTGCCTTCCAGTTTACCCAGGATGACAAGTCGTTCTATGGACTGGCAGTCTCACCATTCGTGTCAAAAGAAGTCGAGTATTCGGGACTACACTACGGCAGATAAACGCTACTTGATATCTACTTCCTGGAATATTGAGATAATTTTGCAGTCTATTATAAATTCAGTACACGAAACAAGAAGCATTCTTTTTTTTAATGAAAATAAGGGACGAGACGAGCAGGACGTTCAGATGGTGGTAATTGATACGCCCTGCCCATTACAATGCAGCGCCGCTCAAGTTTATTAAAAAACCCACAAATTCAGAGCAGCACTACAACTGCGCTTGTCACCTAGAGACATAAGATGTCAAGCCTCATTTGCCCAGTAATTTCACCAGCTACGGCGCCCTTCAGACCGAAATACAATTCACGGCAGGAATAGGCGCCGTTGTGGTGCCCATAATCTAGCCGGCATCCGGTGCAAAGGAGCCTACCACTGGTCTTTCCTCTCTTACATCCTTCTTCAGCACCACACTTCCAGAGCGTCTATCTTCTTTTTTTCAACCTCTGACAGTGTTAACGTTTCAGAAGTTTCGTAACGTTTTGTTTACAACTTTACTCCATCATATTACCTAATTCGTCATAACAATTTATTATGCTTTTAAATTGATAACCCTCACTTCTGGGATTAATACACAAATAAAATTTGAAAACAAAATTTTATGAACCTGAGAGTTGAACAAAGCATACAAGATTTTATGACGATACGTCACTCGAACGGTTAGCTCAGTTGAAAGAGCACTCGCACGGAACGCGAGAGGTCGTGGGTTCGAGTCCCGCATCGTTCATAAAATTATGTTTCCAATTTCACTTGCTTATACGGTATTGCAAATAACAATTTTGTAAATATAACCTAATGATGCAACCAGTACATAGATCCTCTATATTAAACATCACAGACCAAAACGCTCTACACGGTACATCACTCAAGGTCACTCCCGTGCTCTCGTGAGCTATTCACGGCTCCACATATAGAGACATGCCTCTACCTACCCTTGAACTGTAACCATTGTCTCACGAATTAACATACAAAAAGAACTCAACGCTTTTGTTATACGAATGACGCAAATACTACAATACTACAACTTGTACATTAACTGTTATGTAAAATATAGAAAGGGTAAATAAAGTTTGAAACTCTTGTTGAGATTGACATTCTCGTAATGTTAATGTGACTTTCTAAAGACTGATGAGAATTTGCGATGAGTTCAAAACGGTTAAGAAGTATGTTTGGCTGTCTTGTCTTAGGCCACGTTCGGGATACTAAGCACCGTATAAAATTATTTTTAAGAGACAACAGACCAAATAAAAAAGGTGCCGGCAGAAGTGAAAACTTGAATATTAACGTTGTGCATTTTCGAATATTTTGGAATGGTTACGGAATAATTTCACACGAATTGATTTATTTATCTGTATATAAATACTACCATTAATGTGGTTAAATACAATATTCATTTATTGCGCTTTTTTATACAAAAATGACAATTTATATTACATTAAAAGTTTAACACTTCAGAACTGTTACAATTATTTTACATTAAAAGTTTATCTCTCAGAAAAATCAACTTTCATACATAATTTCAACGACGGTCTTTCGAAATTTTGATCAGGTCACGTGTACTGACGCGAGTTTAATATTTTATACCCATCCCAAGAAATGTCCTCAACGCCGCTAAATAAATTTTCACTTTAAAAATGGTAATAAAGTTAAGGTGTGAATTGTCCTAAAGGCTTTGATTGTTCTATATACGAATTTGAGTAGTAAGTTAATGTATTTTGCCTGCATTACATGATAGGTCACTGAACTCTTATCGCAGTATGTATAAATTTGAAATAAAATCTCTTTGACTGTGCTATTTGTATCTGGCTGGTTTTAATGACATTGAAAAAGATTTAATTTTGTTTAAAAAAAATGTGTAACTTTTGTAAAAACCGTATTATAAAGGCAAGCCATATATCCAGATAGTGTAGATGTTATTTAAGGTTGCGGTGTATGATAGGTAGGAATTAGGTCAAAGAGCTCAAATCAAAATCATTTTATTCATGTGGGTCAAAGAAATGACATATTAATGTCAAAAGTTTTTTTCTGGTACCAGTTAAGCACACTTCTGTATTTCTAGCCACTTCTTCATTACATGTGAAGAAGTGGCTTTTAGTTTCTTAAAATCTCTACTTTTTGATGGTGTAAAAAATATACATTACTATGGTAAATGTGCTTAAAAATGAAAAGAAACGAAAGAAACTCAAATTCGAAAAAACCTTATGCATGTACTAAATTTAAGTTTGTATAAGTTTTAGATCTCTTTTAATGAAAAGATCTAAAACCTACAACTCTTACCTCAACATAACTTTTTTCCATAGGACTTGTAATTTCGCCGGATATCGGTGCAAGCGATTTTTTACCCTTATACACCCCTCTTTTCTACTTCCCAACTTCAGATCACCCATAATTTATTTTTCCTTTCATTTTTATTATATACATTTCCTTTTCGAATGGGTTTCTTCCTACAATTATTTTATTGACTTAAAAAATTATCGAACCTGGTCTATACACAGATACATAATGAAGCGAGTTTTCAACACAAAGCTTAGTATCATTCGCATAGTACTGTATAATAGACAATAATTGAAGCAGCTCTGCAATATACACTGTTGAATTAATTCTGACTTGATTCTCACAATTTATGTAAAGTCAGTGTAGTGCAAACTACGCCGCTTAGTGAAGTCAGTTGTTCGATCTCACAGTAACAGTATTCGAGTTAATTATGAAATTGCTTCATTAATATAAATACCTAATTGATATAGTTAGTATAAACTAGTGAGGACCCACTCGTCCTACACAAATCTCATTTTCAATGTTGGGATGGGAACTGTTTGAACCTGAATCTATTTTGATCCCAACCACCAAGGAAAAACTCTGAGCTTTTCTCATCAATACCTTTTATATTATTGGGGTTTTATATTGTAGTTGCTGAGTATTAAAATTTCCAAAGCATCATTTGTGTTTTATACATATATACTTAGATGATTTGTATGGAATAATTATTTTGATAATTGGATCCTATCACCGATTAAATAAATAATATTATGCCATCATAACAAAGTAGTCATCATTCGACTAGTTCAATACGCGGACTCGCGGTGGCTTAGAAGAAACTGTGTTAATTCATACTGAATAAATTTGTAATATTATAATTTTAATTGTTATAATAATGTAAAATTATGAGGATTCCACTAGCTAAATTAAATAAAACATAATTACATAAATACAAAATCATATTTTGGTGTATTTAAAATATCAATTGATTTTTTGTTCATGATTAAGTAGTATCTAGTGATAAAAATTAGTTCATAATTTACATTCTGTTTTAAACGGACGACAAACGAACTCCTTGTTTAAGTCTGTTGATGAATTGAACTAGTCCACTTGAAATACGTCAACCATCAAACCGTCGACGCATCGTCGATTAGTTTATTTACGGCCGTTCCCAATATTCAGTCTATCTCTTACTTGAGATAAAAATCGTAACTCTCGCTGACTTTTCCGTTACAATAAACTTATCGACGGTAACTCACCTTATCCACTGGGTCAATGGGACGACGTATAGCTTACCAGCGATAGAAGTTTGTATGGAAATTTCAATTAACGCGTCCCAATATAAGGCGGTAAGTATGACTTATCGGGTGTATTGGGACAGCTTCAGATTATTGACTGCTAATTACTGACAGTAGAAGGTAGTAATTTATCTCTATCTGTAGATAGTATATTGGGAACGGCCGTTAACTGGCTACTGTACGCGCTTCTTTGAAAATATCTACTTGGTGTTGACATTGAGAATGAGAGAGAATTAAAGAATCCATTAGCCTTAATCTAATCTTCACCCTGAACAAAATATTACAGTAAAATAAAAGATCTACTTGTTTTTAATTATATACTTCTAAAATATTGCCTTAAAATCTGTCTGTTTTCGATTCATCTTGTCTAATTACCTTCATATTTTTAATGTTAATGAATTCGCATCATTTACTGCTTTGATGTCGTATTTTGATTGTAGACTAATAAATCTTGAGCACTATTGCCAGCGTAAAATATTTGTTTTAATTATGTTTAATGAATTAAAATAAATTATTAAGAAAATAAGGCTACTATTACCAGTGGTTGGCTCCTTTACTGTACTGAAAATGTGACGTAGATTTAAGTTATATAAATATGTATGTTAGATTAAAAGGTATTTATTTTATGGGCCTTGTAGCCTGGAATAAAATGATTTATTATATTATTATTTACACACGATGCCGGCTAGATTATGGGTACCACAATGGTGCCTATTTCTGCCGTGAAGCAGTAATGTGTTAACTTTACTGTGAAATTAGTTAGTGATATTACTGGGCAAATCAGACTTAACATCTTATGTCCCAAGGTGTCGAGCGCAATTATTGTAGTGCCGCTCAGAATTTTGGGCTTTTCAAGAATCCTGAGCGGCACTGCATTGTAATGGACAGGGCGTATCAATTACTGTCAGCTGAACGTCCTGCTCGTATCGTCCCGTATTTTCATAACAATAAGGCATTAATCATATTTCGTTGTAAAGTACAAAAATACGCAATACGTTTTGTAATCCGTATTCATGAAATATTTTATAACACTAAAAGCACATAAAAATATAAAATACTTTAATATTTTATTTGTAACTATAAGTCTCGTAGCAAGCAACAGTCCAAGAATAGGTCAATAATTAGCAATGTAGTCATATTAGGTCCTTACATATGAAATTGGCGTATTTCGTACTGGCCACATTAATCACGATGTTCTCCTCTTTGGTAAGGAATTCCAAATTCAAATTTGTACAGCTATTTAGTCATGTATTTGTGCTTCGATGACCGTCATTCATTTGTTTTTTTCTTCTGTTTTTTTCTGTTTGCGTCACTCATTTTACAAAGTGGAAAACTTAAAGTATCGCATTATTTACGAGTACGAGTTCGGCCGTGGCACTAGTGCTGCGGAAACGACTCGAAGGGTGTTGATGTGTATGGCGGTCATGTTGCAAAGGAAAACACAGTTCGTTTTTGGTTCCAACGTTTTCGTTCTGGAAATTTCGACCTGCAGAACAAGCCCCGTGGACGGCCTGAGACCCAAGTTGATAATGAAGTATTAAAGGCTTTTGTGGAAGCGGATCCATCGCAAACCACATCCGAGTTAGCTGCAGGCTGTGGTGTTAGTGATAAAACTGTTTTAATTCACTTGAAGCAAATTGGGAAGATTAAAAAGCTTAAAAGGTGGGTACCTCATGAATTGACTGAAGCACACCGGCAAACGCGCGTCGACTGCTGCGTTACATTACTGAACCGGCACAATAATGAAGGTATTTTAAACCGAATCATTACCTGTGATGAAAAATGGATTCTTTACGATAATCGAAAGCGCTCAGCGTAATGGTTGGATCCTGGCCAGCCCACCAAATCCTGCCCCAAGCGAAAATTAACCCCAAAAAAGTTACTTGTAAGCGTTTGGTGCCCAAGTGCCGGTATTGTTCATTGCAGTTTTCTCAAATCTGGCCAGACTATTACGGCTGATGTCTATTGTCAGCAATTGCAAACCATGATGGAAAAGCTAGCGGCTAAACAACCTAGGCTGGTCAATCGCTCCACGCCACTGCTACTTCACGACAACGCTAGATCACACACTGCACAACACACGGCTACCAAATTAGAAGAGCTTCAATTGGAATGTCTAAGACATCCTCCGTACTCCTCGGACCTTGCTCCAATAGATTACCATTTTTTTCGAAATTTGGACAACTTCTTGCAAGGGAAAAAATTTAACTGATGGGGCAGTCCAAATCGCCTGGTTTTTTTAGTAAAGGGATCAATGAACTACCTATGAGATGGCAAAAGTGCAAAGAAAGCAATGGTTCATACTTTGATTAATTAAATATATTATATTTAAAAATATTCGACTTTTTGTTCCTCCCATACAAAACGCCAATTTCATATGTAAGGACCTAATAGTTTCGTAGCTGCTACGTGTGATACACAGTCATGAGACACCGGGGGGTTGAACTCTCCCTTAATCTGTCTTGAAAGTTTGTTAAACTCACGTACGTTATTTATAGGGGTATGCATGTAAATACTACAATATCATATGTTTATGAAGGTTAGGAAATAACACTTAATAAAACGTAATTGCTTTTATTACTACGTTTCAAATAACATAAAACCGGACAGTGCGAGTCATACTAGCTCACCGAGGGTTGCGTACAATTCTTTTAAACCTGTTGTATAGGATGGTATTACTTACCAAATTCCATAGTACAATTATAAAATTTACGGTTACGGAAAATACCTCTTATATATTGATATATCTCTTTTGAGAGTGTTGAAATTTTAGATCATTTATGCGTCTAGATAGACTATGACAGCTGTGAAACGTGGAAAGAAATTGACTTTAGAACTAACTTCTATTTTGAACAATTCACGCACACTAACACACGAAGTGTCATACAAATCGCGAGTGTAAGTCGTAGCTTGTCACGCACACTAAACTAATATTCCTGGCCTGTTTGTATCGGTTGTCTAACAGCAAGATATATCTAGACGTATAAATTATCTAAGATTGAAAGTTTTTTGCTGTATATTTTCTTACTAATTTTTAAAATTGACTTAACTTATAAGTTTGGTTTTTCATAGCTTCAAGAGACTGTAAGCCTGTAGTTCAATACTTCCACGCGTTCCCGAGATAATAGGCCTTGGCAGACAGACAGACGAACGGAAAGTCGGATAGACAACAAATGATTCCTATAAGGGTTTCGTTTTTTCCATTTATGATATGAACCCTAAAACCTAATGTTTACATACTATACAAAATCTTGCTGAATCCATAATTCCTTACAAACTGCAGAGAATCTTAACAAGCGATATCTGCACTATCGCCCAAAATGTCATACCGATTCACCAGTTTAAAAATGTAATATACATAGCATAACATATGGTAAACTAGCACTTTTTCACCAACGAAACAGCCCTAGTACAGAGGATATCTGGTTGTAGATTAAACGGTCAATCATGTAAATTGTATATTTTATTAAAAATAGCGCAAAAAGGATTGCTGGGAGAGGTTCTTGCGCCGCTTCTTCTTTCACAGAACGCCATTTGTTTCCGAAGAGGTATTAGTGTTAGAAGTGACATCAATAAAAGAATTCTAAAGAAATCAATTTTGTGAAAATTAAATAAATGCCTATTGCATTTTAAATCCTATATGAACTCATAACTTGACCTCTAATATACAGGAAAATGAGTATTGAATCTTATTCATGGAAGAAAATATCTGATAATCTTTGCTAAAAATCATATTACTGAATATAACTCTTCGAACATTTACGATGTTATTACAAAATAAATAATTTAAACATGGCTTAAAAACGTGTTTTGTTATAGTGAGGTAACTATAACAACGTCAGTGACCTAATAATAATTTTTGAGAGTTTATCTTTTTTCTATTACAAAACAGTGTTTAGCTTGTGTACAGGAACAATAATTAAAGGAAAGGAACACAATTGTTGTCAGCTGTCATGTATCTGCCATCAAATAATCTAAATCTTCTCCCGTCAACTACCGAGTAAGTCAATATGCATCATTTTGAAATTCGCACGGCTATCCGAGTGAGTCAATATGAAACACTTGAAATACGATACCACTCAATCGAAAGCGTTGTTGCGAAGTGCTATTCCGCTTTGAACTTATAATAAAATGAAGACGAATAATGTAGGTATAGTTTTGAATAGGCAGATTCAAACTCTCTTTACAAAAGTTTACAAAAAATTGCGCGGGAACGTAACAGTATTACGCTATATTGAGTAGTTAAGAAAATGATATATCTGTTAGACACCTTAGACAAGTTTGTAATTGTGTTTAATTCTCATTTAAATATAAGGAATATAAAAGGTATAAAAGGCATTTATTTTCTCAAAATTGATTCCTTTTTGGAATACTTTTTGATGTTTGTCTAATATACTAGATACTTCTACCGCTTCAGAAATAAATGGCGCTCCGAGAGAGAAGCTGTCTATGATTTTTAACTTCTAAACAACAGAAAGACACAGATTTGGAATAGAAGTCTTTTAAAACACGTGTGTAAGCAATGTTTAAATTATTTTGTTGTAATAACACGAAATGTTTATAAATTTATTAAAACCGAATGAAACACCAAAGAGTTCCGAGTTTTGATAAATTGTTTCACTCATTTATAATGAGTGCGAACTTAACAGCTTGAACAGCGTTTACAAACGATAAGTTTTCATCTGCCTCAGAAACTTCAGTTTTTGTATAATAATTGGGGAAGAGTTATTACATAGTACTAAATGTTGATATTATGAATATAAATTTTACAGCCAACCGTTCGAGTGACGTTTCGTTCATAAATATTGATATGTCTTGTTCAACTCTCAGCTTGTAGATTCATCTACAGGATCTACTTTACAGCCTGCTCCACCCCAATATTTGCATATTAGGAAATTGACTTGAGATGTCAGTCTTTCAAATCTAAACAATTTGTTATTTTTTCAAAGTGATAACTCTCATTTCTAGGATAATATGTCTCAGAGCGCTCGCACGTAACGCGAGAGGTCATGGGTTCGAGTCCAGAATCGTTCATATATTTAGTTTATAGATTCAAAATTTACTTGGTTTTTAGTTAAAGAAGTGAAATTAATACATTATTCTAGCTGTGTAGGGAAAAAAATAAACTAAAATATCTTGTTGACTGCCTGACTGAGAATGACCGATTATTTCTACTTTTAATAATAATACATAATACAGAAAGCAGCTGTTTTGGGAACGGCACGCATCGTGCGGAAGTTCTTCAGTCTGTCGCCCTAACGACCGGCGCAATTGTCGTGAACCAACGCCGGCGGGACTCTATTTTTATGTTTATACATATTTATAATATTGTTTTTTTTTTATAAATATGTTATATATATAAATGTATAAAATAAGTTGAAATTAAAATAAAGAGAATCATAATCAATTACGTTCTATACATATGGACATATCATTCGCAGTCTAACAGTGGAACGGCAAAAGTGTGCTTAAAGCAAATGTAAGCACACTTTTCTATTTAGTCGTGTGTCAACTGTGTGTCAATCAACAAGCCTGAGTGTGCTATAAAAAGTGCTTAAATAATACATTAATGACTCATAAAAAAGATGGTGTCACTTATCATCGGTAAGGTTATTTTATTTATATAAGATTGATATGCAAAAAGCTTAAGTAATTTAATAAAACGAATATTTTTTCATTAAATATGGTATTAATTATTGACAAGTCCCCAGACAAGACCCGCTTGTCAGATGAGACATGTGAAAGGACACAGTCAGAAATGAAAACAATTGAGTCGCTCTTTTAAACTGACTTCAAAAAAGGTGAAGGTTCTCAATTCGTCGGTATGTTTTTTTTATGTTTGTTAGTTTCGCATGGGTGAACCGTTTTTGATAATTATTTTTTTATTTGAAAGCTGGTGCTTCCATGTTCTATGTTACTGGAATTAGATCTATTAATTAGATTGTATACGTAGTTATTTTTATGCTTTTTAGTTGTTTTATCTATTGGTTTGGAAAAGTGTTATTTATTTCTTTAGTCGTCGTGTTAGTCGGTTGTTTATTTCTTTAAATTTTTTTAAAGACCTAGTGAACAATGCTTAGCGATATTGTATTTTGTCTAATGCGAACGGCTTACAAGAACGTGAACGCTTACATACTAGTGCTATTTACATGTTATCACGGAAGTATCATTACCTATTGATAATTGATACTTATTCACATCGCAAGTATGTAAAAGCTAATATTTTTCAGCTTTCCCGTACACGAGATAATGAAAGAAAATTGGCGCCAGTTAGTAGCAAGACAGAGATGTGAAGAAATTTACAAAGTAAATAAGCATATTTATATATAACCACTAAAGTATTTAAGTTTTTTGGATTTAACTACATTTAAAGTTTGACAAAAGCTATCATACAAATAAATGTTTATATACCAAAAAGCTACCCTGGAAAAGATATCTAAGTCTAAAAGACATATTTAATTTAATTCTTGGAACTCAACATTTAAATAACCAGTTTAACTAATTACTTTATGTAAATAAAACTATTATATTTGAGTATTAGTTTCTCTCATTATACTAATTAAATCCAAATCCCTTTAGAACGTAAATAAGTAACAAATATAAACTTAAGCCAATAAATAAACATACAAACGCTCTCCTTTATGATATGAGTGTTATTTTTTATTAAAAACGTAAAAAACCTCCGGCTGAAGAGATCTTGATCGGAAAATGGGACAGACTGACGAACGTAAAACTTATAGCAACCCACGTTTTAATATAATAATAATTATATAATATAATATAATAAATATAATAATAATAATAATAATAATTTTAATAATATCTTTTACTAGCTGATACCCGCGACTTCGTCCGCGTACACACATGACTAAGAACGTATTACTTATAAAAATGTTTATTTCTTATGACAAAACTTAAGATTAATCGTTGATAAAAATTTCATTTTCAAATTTTATTTGAGCTAAAATTAAGTTTATATTTTACTTAGACTTACTTTTTTTAGTTGGAAAGAAATGAAAATTCTAATTAGTTATTCATTTTAAAATATTCATTCAATTTGATTTCTGAACGACGGGGGACGACACCTCAAAGGATAAACAAAATTGTTGTTTTTATTTCATTTGCAACATTTTCACATTTATTCACCTTTTAAACCTTCTCTGGACTTCCACAAATAATTCAAGACGAAAATCAGCCAAATCGGTCCAGCCATTCTCGAGTTTTAACGAGACTAACGAACAGCAATTAATTTTTATATATATACATTTGACACACACATGAAACATTACATTGCTACAAAAATAAGAATAAAAAAGAAAAATTATAACTAATACTAACCCTTTAAAAGCTTAAATTGAAAGTAAAATAAAAATATTGGTCCATTAATAATGTGATTTTGATTTATTTAATTAAAGGGCATTTGCATTCAAGTTCAATCAAGGTTTTCAAGAATATTTTATCAATTTAAATTAAGATGAAACAAATAAATGAAACTCGATTCGTCTGTTAATTAATATTCAATGAGAAACCATCCTTAGTGAAGTGAACTAAATCATCAAGCACGATATAATTTACCCGAGGATCGATCAAGTAGTATACACTCGAAATACAATAACGATAATTAAACAACGACCCGGGTTAACCCCATGTTCTCCCTTCACCTCATTAGTCCCGTCACACACAAACACACCCTACAGGACACCTCAGCATTCTCTCAGAAAACGTGACGAAAAATGATAATCAAGTAGCGTGTGGCTTTGTAATTATTATGGCGGGTACTCACGATATTAGTAGGGATGCCTAATTTTTTGAAACTCTAATATAGCCTATAAAACTCGGGGATAATGTAGCTTCCCAACAGTGAAAGAATTAGTCAAATCGGTTCAGTAGTTGCGGAGCCTATTCAATGCAAACAAACAAACAATCAAATCTTTCCTCTTTATAATATTAGTATAGATTAATTTGATGCCGATATTTTGTATATATATATATATATCCAATTCAGCAGTGGGAGGCTATTTTGCACAGGATGCCGGCTAGATTATGGGTACCACAACGGCGCCTATTTCTGATGTGATGCAGTAATGTGCAAACATTACTGTGTTTCGGTCTGAAGGGCGCAGTAGCTAGTGAAATTAGTGGGCAAATGCGACTTAACATCTTATGACTCAAGGTGACGAGCGCAATTATTGTAGACCCCTCAGAATTTTTGGGTTTTTCAAGAAACCTGAGCGGCGCTGCATTGTTATGGGCATGGCGTATCAATTACCATCAGCTGAACGTCCTGCTCGTCTCGTCGAGCAGAGCTTGTGAGATGAAACTAAAAGAAACTATATGCTATGTATATTATAAGTTAAACAATTTGCTATTTAAATAAAACACTTTTGAAGGATTAAAACGCGTGTAATTGTAACGGTTTTACATAACATTTTTGCGTAAAATTTACATTTTTACTTTGGTTAACCCCACGTTTCAATACCTTTCCAGATCTCGTTTTCAGGGGGACTGCAGGTGAAATGAGTCAAAGATAGTATTTAAAAGTGTTTTATTTAAATGTGTAACACTCGCGTTAACCAAAGAAAATACAATTTGTAAATTTGTTATTTTTTTAAGTGATGATTGTCAGCACTTAAAAACACAAATTCACAATAACACTTCTGGGATTAATTACACAAATTAATTTGAAAACCTAATTTATGAAATGATGCGAACTCGAACCCGCGTTGTATGTCTTTGTTCAACTGTCAGGTTGTGGCTTTACGTCATTCGAACGGTTGGCTCTCGCAAGCAAGAAGGTTCAAGTCCCGCGAATTCATAAATTTTGTTTTCAAATCAATTTGCATAACAAATTAGTTTGGAAGGTACTGTATCCAATATCATCTGATTAATGTTTAAGGTTTTAAATATCAAATATTTCTTAAAAATAATCTATATTATAAGCTTTTCAGGGCCAAAATTACTGTATGTGATTGGATGTATCGTGAACATAGTGGTCGAGATTACTGTCATAATTAGTAATCGTATTCAGCAAATATATATGAATGCCTATTTTTGATGAAAACCATGCAAATGCATATGACTTTTTTCGTCATGCACCGATTTTGCTCAAACATAGATTAAATGTTCCTCCAGGCTACGTTCGATTCGTTAGAGTTTCATAAAACTCTGTCCATTTGTTCCTGAGATTAGCGTGTACAAAAAATACTTTACTACACTCCCGTTATCACCTTCAATCGGTTTTTAGAAATATATTCAATGAATAAACATGTCTATTCTACAGTTTTATCATACCTACCGATATAGCTATATATATAACAGACACCATAGAATGTCTTGGGCATTCTAAACAAGGCTTAGATATTGTATAGAATACAGTTATAATACTGAATGGTGATGACCAGCAAAGTCGTTCGATCTCTCAGCGTATTGGTTCAAAGTAGGTTATTGTGAGGGTTGATATATGGGACGGGTCGTGACATCATCAATCAAAGTGCAATGAAGGTAATTAAACACACGGCGAGTGTCCTCGTCACCGCTCCCCCGAGACACCATCGTATTCCCATTTGCTAGTGGACTTTTATCAGGTCGATATAACAGAACAAAGTGCATTTAATGTTGATTAACTGTAATATCCGTTATAAATTAGGAGTGAGGACATTATATCACAAAAATCGTCACCTTTTTGCTCTTAATTTTGATTTTCATTATTACAACATTACAATAATAAGGGATTGCTTGTAATAACTCTAGTAGGCTTCATAAGATACATAATAGCTTTAAGGGTAAATGTATACACTTCTATAATGAAGTCCCAGCCACTGTTCAGGCATTGTCTATAAATAATTTTAAATGTTTTATAAAAAAAATGGCTCTGTCGTAAATCCTATTACTCCACTGCTGAATATCTAAATGATCGGACAGCCTGAGACTAGATTGTGATCATTTTATAGCGATAGAAATGACTGTACATAATTGTATATTTTTATTGAAAAGAGCGCAAAAAATGAATGCTGGGAGAGTTTCTTGCGCCGCGTCTTCTCTCGGAAGTATTTAGTAGTTATTAGAAATGACATCAAAAAGAATTCTACGGGAGTCAATTTTGGAATTTTTTTTATAATTCAAAGAATGAATAATGCGAGTGTTACACATTTTAAATAAAAGACTTTTTAAAGGATTAAAACGCGTGTTGTTATAACTGTGTTTCTACATTAGACTTTTGCGGAAAGTTACATTTTTATTATTATTTTACCTGGAGTTTCAAGACCTTTCCAGATCTTGTTTTTATGGGTACTCCAATGGGAACAGTCCCCCTGAAAACGAGATTAAAAGTGTTTTATTTAGACATTTTATTATTATTTGTTTTTACATTAGATTTTCCGTGCAAGTTACATTTTTATTATTATATTACCCCGGAGTTTCAAGACCTTTCCAGATCTCGTTTTCAGGGTGACTCCAATGGGAATAGTCCCCCTGATAACGAGATTAAAAGTGTTTTATTTAGACATTATATTATATTGTATCAAAAAAATCATTACGTTCTTTTGAATAAAGCTTTTTTTTAGCATTTAAATGACGTAATAGTACTTTATTTTCGCAAATGATTCCTTGAGGTTTCTTAATGCCGCACTGAGAGAAAAATAAAATGGCGATGAAAGATTTCCAGTGTTATTTTTGCGTTTTTTGAAGTGAAAGCTACTTTAGCGGCGTTGAGCACTTTTCTTGGGATGGGTATAAAATGTTCAACTCGCGTCAGGACACGTGACCTGATCGAGAACTCGTGTGACAGTCGTTGAAATTATAGATGTAAGTTGATTTATCTGAGAGATAAACTTTTTAAAGTAAAATAATTGTAATAATTCTCAAGTGTTACATTTTTTATGTAATATAAATTGTTATTTTTATGTACGACAGCGCAATTGCAGTGGGGCCAATTCGCCAATCCTTCAATATGGGGGCATATTGAAGGATTGGCGAATAGGCTTAGTTCTGCAGCATATGCGGTTAAGAAAATCAGACGGTTAACTGACATAGATACGGCGAGATTAGTATACTTTAGTTATTTTCATAGTATTATGTCCTATGGTATATTGTTATGGGGCAGTGCGGCCGATATTAATACTATCTTTGTGCTGCAGAAGAGGGCTATTCGCGCGATTTATAACCTAGGTCCTAAAGAATCATTAAGAGAAAAATTTAAAGAAATAAACATTTTGACTGTTGCTTCTCAATACATTTTTGATAATGTTTTGTATGTTCATAAGCACATTGAGGAATTTTCTAGAAACTGTGACATTCATAATGTTAACACGAGAAACAAACATAAACTTGTTATGCCTACTACTCGGTTGGGTCGAGTTAGTAAGTCTTTTGTTGGGCGATGTATATGCTTCTACAATGTGATCCCAGAAAGTGTACAAAACAAATGTGTTACGAAATTTAAAAGAATTGTTAATAAACGTTTGTGTGGGAAAGGTTATTATAGCATAAACGATTTTCTTAATGACACCACGGACTGGGATTAAAGCGAACACCCTCAGGCTCTTTAATTATTAATGTTTATTGTAATCCATATTTTATATAAAAAAAAAAGCCCGCATAGTTTCTTGCGCCCATTCTTCTCAGGTCTGAGGCAGTCTCTTTTGAATGGGTGGTAGATTTTGACGTTCAATAAGTGATTATAAATCCTATTTTAAATAAAAATATTTGAATTTGAATTTGAATAAATGAATATTATATTTAACCACATAAATGCTAGTACTTTCATACTGATAAATAAAGCAATTCGCACGAAGTTATTCCCTAACCATTCCAAAATATTCAAAAATGCACAATGTTAATGTTCAAGTCTTCACTTCTGCCGGCACTCCCGAAGTGCAAGCCGTATTTTTTTTTAATAAAAACCATCGATATAATGCACTTCATAAATGTTTGTGTAGACAATCATAATTTTGTTCCGGTTACCACATATAAATAAAAACACTAAGTGCAGATCATATTTATTTTATAAAACTCTTAACTAATAATACTACTACAAAAGAGTTTTTTTAAGGTAAAGCTACACGTAAAAATATTATCTATTTTATGAAGCCTACTTAGTAAGGACAAGTAGTTTGAGAAATTATTTGAAACCAATATTTAATTTTCATACAATTATAGACAAATTGTTTTTCTTAACAATATCGTCTACTTTTCAATTTATATTAGATTCAGGCTTATAGACCACCGCAATTATATATAAAACTAGCTGACCCAGCAAACGTTGTATTGCCGATATTAAAATCGCGATACAAAAGTAACTGTTGATCGTAGATGGGTGAAAATTTGAAGTTGTATTTTTGTATTTTTTAATGCTGACTCATAATTAAACAAATTAAAAAAAAAAATAAAAAATTAATCGTGTGGACCACCCTTAACATTTAGGGGGATGAAAAATAGATGTTGGCCAATTCTCAGACCTACTCAATATGCTCACAAAATTTCATGAGAATCGGTCAAGCCATTTCGGAGGAGTACGGGAACGAACATTGTGACACGAGAGTTTTATATATAAGATTAATTATGCCAGCGGCTATGAAAATAGTTTCGTTTCGAGAGTTCATCAATTACTGCTTAATCAAATATTCATTAATAAGCTTAGTTACTATGTAACTAAAGACGATCAATCTGAACACCCCAGGCGTTTGTTCAATATTGAGTCTAAATTGCTGTTTAAAAACAAATTGCTGCAGAGATTTAACAAGATTAAATTATTATTGGAAACTTATTTACAACAAATAGGGCAGTGTTGTCCTCGCAAACACTTTAATTTATATACACACAAATTAAATCTTGATGAAAATTTAATATTTTAGTTTGTTTGCCATATTAAGACTATTCTTAAACTTTCATTTTAATTTAAAAAAAAAAAATAACCGAAATGTTTGATTTGGATAAGATCGGTAGACATAAAATCATAAATCAGAACTCATTTCGGTGTTAAAGAAATTGTCATGGCAATTTTTGAGAAGAAAACATTGAGGCGATTTGATCTTATATGATCGAGAGGGTATCTTCAAAAAAAGCGCATACACTTTCCTTAAAGGCCTCCTGTGATTCCTCTGGTGTTGTAAGAGATTGTGGGAGGCGGTGATCACTTAATAACAGTTTGTCCTCCTATTCCATAAAGGAAATTGAGGTTATAGATGATGTTCGATTATCTGCACAACTTTAAATGAAGAAAAAAGTGTTGGAATCAGATTATCTTGTAAAGCTAAGGAAGTTTGTGTAAGAGTATTGATAAAATTGGAAGCCAGAAATTTTCTCTGTGCTTCCCCTGATCTTAAATTGGCTTTGAACAAAACTGAGAAACAAAAAGAAAAGAAACTATAGCGTGCCATTTAAGCTGGCCCACATTTTAGCGCTCAATAAAGAGCAGATTCAGTCTTGTATGGAATTTGATCCATCTCGTATGGAATGCAACCCAAAATTGCTTAACTTTTTGAGGATCCCCCACTCTGTGAACGGTTAGATCACTTGGCAGTACTTCGAGATGTCGCTTCATCGTCTTCTACCGCATTTATCACGGGGAGTGTTCCAAAGATCTGTTTATCCTGATTTCTGCAGCTTAATTTCACTTGGATATAACCCTCACCATCTGTATGTGTGGCATTCCTCTACACATCGGTTTCCAAGGAACTTTTTTCCACGAACAAGAAAACTGTGGAATAAACTTTCAGCGTAATACGGCATTAAACATACCTTCAAAAATCACACACTCTCAAAAATTACCTTATTTTGAACATTGAATCTCCTTAGTAGTCTTTTCATAGACTCAGACAAATCTTTAATATTAAACATTCCTCGGTACAGAAAATTTCATTATAAAATAAACTTTTCATTTAGCCGACGTGTTATCGTGTCGATTTTGCCATATAATTTATTCAAAGTACATTTCGCTTGCATATGCATGTTCGCATGGCAGCGCCACGTTTGCATCGAGAGACATTTGTATGATAATTGATAGTTAAGCTGTTAATTAGTGGAGTGGATAGTGGCCTTATGCAAATTGTTTGAGTTCGGCATTGTCACACGGGCGACCTCTAACCAGGATTTAATTAAATGACACGTTTTTTAGCTTTTATAAGTGAGTTTATTTATGCAACAGAGAAAATAAAGATGGCTCTAGGCAAACCAAACGTAACCCAGTTCTTATACAGTTTATCTTCAGGTTAAACTAATTTGGTTTAACAACCACTTGCTTTTAACTACCAAAAATTTCACGCTTTGTTGAAAAGTAGAGATATATGACGGGGGAAGGTCGGTCACATAGTAAGGGTACCCGCGCACTGGAGCGGTCACAGCCATGATCAGACGGTTCGTCAGGAGTAATCGGGTCGCATTGTTGCAGTGGCGGCTCCAGCAGTTAATGAGCTGACATTAGAGGAGACGGATGTCGAGGAAGTGGCAGTCATTGCTTATTTCTCTTCTTATTCTTCTTCTTATACGGGCCGCAACAGTCACGACCCGTAGGCACAGAGAACAGGTCGCACCGACCAGGAAGCCGCAGCGGCCCCGTGCACGTTACAACCAGCAGCGTTTCTATATAAAATTCATAATTTTCTGAGCTGCATTTGGCCAGCCTGGTCGTAGACGGGTCGTGATCGCTCCAGTGCGCTCGCGCTCTAAGGAACCTTGTGACCCATTGTTGTGGGCATTTAAGACGACATCAAGTTACACAGACTTACAAACACTCAGTATAATAATTAGTTATGAATTACTTCAACATTCTGTTATTTTCGTGACATATTTTTTTTAATGTTTTTGTTTATTATTTTCTCATAAATGTGTTCAGTAATGGAACTCTAAAATATTTAATAAGTGATCACCGCCGCCCACATAGAGCAGCTTGAGGTTCGTTTTCATGGAATGAGAAAGAATCCAAAGAGGTGTTAGACAATTTTTAGGGTTACCATATCCGATGAGTAACCCACAGGAACACTATTATTATGGCTCAGACATCCTTCAATCTGTCTGTATTTCTGTCAGTTGGCAGTATCTCATAAAGTGTTTTTTTTTTACAACTGAATCTTTTAACATAGTATTTTAGCTAAAACAACACATAATAAAACAAACGATGACTAATTTCAAAATTGCTGAATAGCAAATTTAGAAAAATGTTTCTTTTACTAAAGTATTTAAAAAGTAAAAAGCGTTACCTCTTCAAGGATGGTAACGAACCATTTTGTACGAGTACATGTCGCACTTGACCACACTGCCCGCCAGATTTAACCTCCCATACGGTCCAGGGCAGTTTCTCGTACAACTCTGAAAGAGCGGCGATATCACAGCACGAATCTATCATAAATCGCGTTTTTTGTTTACAATAACCAAGCTTGTTGAACTAGAAACCCGTAACATAAGCTGCATAATGAAACCACGGACGATTTACCATAAACCACTTATTATTTTACATAAGAAGGATTCCGTGTCACCTTACATAACAGTGAGGCACCAAAACAAGCCGATAAACGTGTAAATACATAGCCCCACGCATACACTTACACTAATACAAGTCGATCGGCCGCCATTATGAGATTTGCCATCGTCTGTGACAGATCAGTTTGCGTGAAATAAAATATTTTAAAAATACCGTCGTGCGTTGTGAAAAAGTCTAAAAACAATACTATTATAGTATTTGTGGATATATGATTATTTAAGGGAGAAAAATTTGTGTAGCCCGTAACGGCACACACACTACCATAAAGGTGCTTCACTTTCTAATATTTCGGGCCGGAGTCCTTCTCTTTTTACTAGTCCGTGAATTAAACCTCGAGTATAATAAACACAAGTGGATCACACAACTAAGGCCCTCTTTCACCACATTCAAGTAAACTATCAAGTAAGCTAATCACTGAGTAAAGTCAATAGTAACATAACATGCGAATTTCACGACCTTAGAGTATCACTAATCTTAAGATTAACTGTCCCGTAACTAATTTGCCGCATCTTCTGCAAATTAACACGGTTACTTGACAGTTGCATGATATTATGTGCCTACTATTATGTATTATCATTTGTTGTTTTGTGCATCTTTTCAGAGGTAGCATAAAATAAATTGTTAGATATAGATTAATTCGATTTGATTGATCATCAATTGGACGAGTTAAGATTATTCTTCCATGGAACAAATACCAAGTATGCGTATATTTAAATTCCAAGATATCACCATATTTCTATTTAATAATACCAAAATATCCCTCTCGTATAAAGTATGCACTTCTCTCTCTTTTAATTTTATCCATAATAATGATATTCACACAAGTAACCACTAAATGACAAAAACTGTATTATACTATTTCCAGATGCTTTCTAGTTTCAAAGGTAAACAAACATCTGGCGCTAAACAGTGAAATGAACGCTCAACATTTAACAAAATCATAAATGACAATCTGCAATGACGTTTGACAAGTGACATTTGACGTAAAATTGAACGAATATGACGTGTGATAGCTTCATTACTTACCTAACCAATCAGTAGTTACTCAAGACATAATTTTCGCTTGTGAAATTGGCAAAAGATACTCATAACATGTAGCTTCCAATTAACGTTAATTGAGAAGTTACTAATCACAGCTTTACTTGGACATGGTGAACGAGGCCCTAAGCTGTATAATTAGTGAGGTCCGGTCATTCGAGTTTTCACTATATTCACTGTAGTCACGCGTGTTTTACTAATAAATAAATTCTTCAAAATTACCATGTGTGACTTTTAATTCATGATCATATTTCTTATTTTGCCACTTACAATATACTAGTGTATAGTCAATCAAATACTCGTGGTGGTGTCGTGGGGCGGGTTGTTGATACCTCCCCTTAGATATGGCGAGGAAAGCGATGGCTGGGCTTCTCGGGGACATTTAAGTTTTTAGTTGAAATATATAATAGCTCGCATAATAATTTTACTTAGTTACTGTGTGTGCTAATTAATACTTTTTGATTTATTTTTTTTCAGTTGAATTGAATCTCTCCTTCTCTTTTTTCATCTTAAACAAGTAAGTTAAGAACTTTTAGTTATTTTGATGCATGACTTTAAATCCAATGAGTTTCTTGCCACTTCTTCTTATTAAAACTCAACTTTTTCGAAGTGGTGATAAAGTCTTTAACATTTGTAAGTGTCATTTTGACCTAACTGAATACATGTTTATTCTTTATTTCTTTCTAAGCGAGCAAGAAGAACATCTCTCACAGAGATACAGCAAAGACAGCCAAGTTTGTAATTTGCAAGCTAGTATTTTGAATATTATACTAGTCTTTTTTTATTCTCAAAATTGATTCCTTTAGAATTATTTTTGATGTCATTTCTAATATACAAGGTAACCACTAGCTAATACACACATGGACAAATCAAAATTGGTCACGCATTATTACTGTCAGGTCTTCTATACGCTGATATATTCAAAGTCTATTCGTCATGTCAATGGCAAATCGATCCATTACTTTGAGAGTTAAGATGTCACAAACACATTAAGCATGTCGCACCCCTCGTTTGCGTCGAGGGCTAAAAATACTTTTATATTACGATAAACACTCCAAGATGAAATTTGCCTGAGAGTTAACGAGAGATTTCTCGAACTTTAGGTAATTTTCAGCTCTAATTAGATATCTTATATCTTTAAAGGAGTAGTTCTTGTATATATATAATCTGAATCTCGGAAACGGCTCCAACGATTTTCATAAAATTTAGTATACAGGGGGATTTATGAGGCGATAAATCGATCTAGCTAGGTTTCAATTTAAAAAAAAAATGTAGTTTTAACCGTGTTTTAATGAGAAACAGCTATAATGGCATAATAATACAAAATTTCGCCACTACATACAAGACTATAATAGCTCAGATGGGAAATTGCGTGATCCGGTAAGCAGAATACCCCGGTTCAAATCCAGATATTCTATTAGTTTGTTTTTGTTCAAGTATCGTACATTCTTAAAAATCCGAGCAAGGCTCGGTCGTCCAGATATTATATTATATTGACAAGTACCTGTATACCTCTAAAACGGGTGATTACCGCGCATCGGCTTGACTCTTCAGAGTTACGTTGAAATGTTTACTGCTTCTGCATCTTCTACCAAATATATGACGGGGAGCGTTCAGGTTGATATCAGCACTAGAATTTTCTGCTATCTGAATTTCTGGCTTTCCTCTTCAGTACGGTTTTCAAATAACATTCAATATATATTACATATGCGAATAAAATGTAAAACAATTATCAAACGTTGTACCACTATGATCATTACTAAAACCTACAACACGAGTAATCCTCTTCCGGAAATTTTACAATTATCTCACTCGAAGCCAAAATTTTTGAAGGTTTTATTTCTACCACGTGTGATTTCTTTACATTTTATTAACATTTCCTCCTTTTTAATAATCTTTTCCCAATATCCCTCAAATATTAATAGTTTCTAAGTGATTGATCAAAAACAAAATGCCTTCTTTTTGTTATCTTGTTTTGATAATAACAATTGCAATTTTAGAACCACGGCTTTACTGACGTTAGTAGATGACTTAAATAATAATTACTTGGGAGGCTACTTTGCACAGGATGTCGGCTAGATTATGGGTACAACAACGGCGCCCATTTCTGCCGTGAAGCAGTAATGTGTTAATATAACTGTGTTTTGGTGTGAAGGGTCTGAAATTACTGGCCAAATGAGACTTAACACCTTACGTCTCAAGGTGACGAGCGCAATTATAGTGCCAGTTTTTTTGGGTTTTTGAAGAATAGTGAGCAGACTACATTGTAATGGGCAAGGCGTATCAATTACCATCAGCAGAACGTCCTGCTCGTCTCGTCTTTTATTTTCATAAAAAAAACGTTACAATGATTCACGAAACATATAATTTAAACAATTGAAACGTTTATGTACTTATACTACTAATACTTTTATATATATATTTTTAATATATATGCACACAAATAAAATTAAACATCGGTTACTAACAACACATCATGCCATGGAGAGATCTTGAGGCTCAGAAAGATACATAAAATCCGCAACAAAACCATCGAGAAAAAACTAACCTTACAGATGTCCTTGAACATGCATTAAAATGAAATGGCAATGGGCAGGACATGTGGCTAGGGTCCCAGAATAAAGATGGACTCTAAAAGCGACAAGATGGAGTGGTCCCTCAGGTAACAGATACCGAGGCAGACCCAAAATGAGGTTAAGTGATGACCTTCTTACAGTGGCAGGCAAAAACTGGCTAGAGAAAGCAAAAAATAGAGAGTCGTGGAAGAAGATGGAGGAGGCATATACCCGGATGGGATCAAGATTATAGTTTAAGTAATAACATTAGTTTAAGGAATATTTTTAAGTTACACATTAAAATATGGTATCTCTAACTCTTGAATAAATATGCTTATTATTATTATATTATTATTACTCATATTTTTAGGAGCTGGATCAAGAAGTAAAACATTTTCCAACTTGTTGACAACCCTTATTGACAACGGTTGGCATGTTACAAAAGAGTCACGTGTTAAATTGGTTGTAACCGTTACATTTCGCAACAGTGCGGGTATCATGAATATAAAGGCAGATTACGTAAAACTCTGCTCATTTTAACATTCATGGAATATAAAACAGCGAATAATCTTATTTTTGAATCATACACGAACGAATGAATCTTGGTATAAAATAGGTTTATTGTTATTACTATTCTAAATGCATCTTACCAGATTAGTGGCCGTCGTATTATGCTTGCGTTGTTTGTTGCATTTTACTTTACCTAGCACCTAGTTTCTACTACGAAATGCTGCATTAGGACAGAAATAAAATAGGGGACCACTCATAGATAATTTAGCTCACCAGCAAAAAACGTAGGTGATCTTCTTATAATCCAACTATCTATAATCTAATCCAACAAAAAGAAAAAGTTACAGTAATCTATTGGTGTGAATGGAGTCTAACTTCTTGCCCGGCTTAAATTTACAAACTCAAAAGTTCATCGTTCGTTATTAAAAAACGTGAATCCCGAACTTACACAATTAAATAATCAGGGACTCCTCAGATACTCTTGGATATGGATCCGGATGGCACCAAAAGAGATTTTTGTTTAGGCGGCCATATTTGAACCAAACTTTACAATTGATAAAGGTGTGTTTCTCAAAACAGACAATATCATAATAATCTTAGATTAAGGATTGGTCTCCGCTGCGCTCCAATTACATAACGCACTACCTAAGAAACATAGCTTTTTTATTACGGCAATTATTAGATGCTTGTGTGCGTGGCATCTTGACACTCAATGGCGTCTTTCAAATTTTGTATTAGACGCTTCGTGTTATTTTACATTGAAATTAAAAGAATTCAAAATACTTACTGATGATATGTGATCAAAGTGTCATTCTTATTTCTTGTACTATTATTTTCAATTATATACCACCCGGCATTTTAGTTTCAATTATAAACAGACCATGTGGCACGACAACGTCACACATTGTTCGAGACTAGCTCGAGTAGGCCCACTTGGGCGTAATATTAGTTGCCGCACTTTGCGACTGCCTGCGGTATATTGTTGGAGCACAGCGGAGACCTATCCTTAATCTAAGATTGACAATAAAATATTTGTATGCCGAATTAATAAATCTAAATAAATAATTTTCATTTCATTTTATTTCATTTCATTATGTTTTCTTTTTCTCATTTTAGGTGATGTTTGTTTTCTACCAACGTGTTATCGGTTTTAGAGTTAATATGTACGTTTATTCGGCGATCTTGTGATTCCTCTGGTGTTTCAAGAGAGTATAGACTACGGTAATCACTTACCATCAGGTGACCCGTATTCTCATTTGTCCTCCTTTTAAATATACCAGTAGGAGGCTCCTTTGCACAGGACCATAACGGCGCCTATTTCTGCCATGAAGCAGCAATATGTAAACATTACTGTAATTCGGTCTGAAGGGCGCCGTAGATAGTGGAATCACTTGGCAAATGAGACCTAACATCTTATGTCTCAAGGTGACGAGCGCAATTGTCATGCCGCTCAGAGTTTTTGGGTTTTTCACAGAGTCCTGAGTGACACTGCACTGTAATGGGCAGGGCGTATCAATTAATTACCATCAGCTGAACGTCCTGCTTATCTCGTCCCTTATTTTCATAAAATAAAAATATATATGTAACTTATTTGGTGTCTGAAGATTTTAATGTAATATGAAAACTACTTTGCCACACAAGAGAGTCTTCTTTGGAACGAATCTGTCATTGCCAGCTTTGAGGGTACGAGAGCGGTGTCACTTTATGCCGTAAAGCAGTAAAAGTGCAAGGATTAATGTTTTTCCGTCTGAAGGGCTCCGTAGTTAGTGAAGTTACTGAGCTAATGAGCACCACATTATCATTTACCATTAGGGAACATCTTGCTCATCATATAGCCTGTACTATGGGCACAAGACAACGATATATTTAATACAATATACTTACTTTAACATACATAAATACATATAAACATTTTTTTTGTCCATTGTTTGTAATTTTTCACTTTGTTTGCTTTTCATACTTAGTCATAGTAACCTAAACTAATATTATATTGTATATTTTTTGTAAAATTCTCATGTATGTGATTTTATGTTAAATCTTATGAGAATAAATGTCTTTAAACCGAAATATCCATGACGCGGAAACGAACATACATATTCATCATAATGTTAATGTTTGCACCTACCGGGATGCGAGCCCGGTACGTCTCACTCAGTAGGCAGAGTCACTGGCCACTGGGCTGTATATAAGATTTGTGTAAAGTAAATATTGATAGTAAGAGTAATAGCGGTCTGTTTCTATGTTTGGTCTTGGATAGTAATGAGGCTCACGTGTGTACGTTTCATTAGCGAGAAATGTAATTATCGCCTCAATCCTCTCCCCCAGTGTACGCCCCGCCGCCCTTCATGTATCCGGCCATCGATGATGAGAGAACTTAGCTTTCATTTGTAATGTTCTATAGTTAAGGAGTATCTCCAGCAATAACTATAATAGTTATTTATGCAACTGTTGTGTAATAAGGGGTATAAAAACACTAATGTGGGTTGATAATAGTATCACATAAGTGCTTTAATACTTAATGATCAACAGTTGCATACAAGACTTTATCTACACCCATAATATGAATCCTCTATAAAAGATTCTGAAACAGTTACCTTACTGCTAACATTAAAGAAGCCCATACTAGTAACCACAAAGCACAAAGCGCCTACACCTTCCTTCAAGGCTGGCAATGCTCCTGTGATTCCTCTGGTGCTGCAAGAGAATGTGGGCGGCGGTGATCAGTTAACACCAGGCGACCCGTACGCTCGTTTGTCCTCCTTTTCCATAAAAAACATCTTTAATAGTGGATTTAAAACATGGGTATAGATAAAATAAATTAGTCAGCTTTAGCTTGTTCATATATCGTACAGCCGATAAAAAATCGGCAATTTACCATAACACTTTGAACGTGATTACGAATATACAAGTAATAGAGTATAAAATAACAGAATATTAAAATGTAAATTGATATATGTTTAAAGGAGTTAATTTCAATAGATTTTATGTTTTAACTATCTATGTATTTTAATAATTATACTTAAATAAAGGTATTGTACGTATTCTGGAGTACGTAACTGCTGTTATTTTTACAATAATTACAACGTTTAATGCAAGCTACACCAAAAACTTAGCGCTAAATGTCAGCCGCGCTTGGATATCCTGCCATTAGCCGTTCTTATTTCGGCGTTCAGCATTTAAACGCGTTTTAGCTGTAAACGTATTCAGTTTATGTTGGTGAAATGCGGATAGAAGGAATTAACTTGATTACGTACCGCGCTAGAGATATGTCGGACTCTGAAATAAAGAACACATAATTTTATTGAAGATGTGATGAGCCGAAGAATGCTAAGATCAGCTGGACTTAGAAAATTTCAAAAGCTACTCCAACGCGATGCCAGGAACTGTTACAGATGAAGAACAGGAAGCTACTCTCCTCGTGTGTTTCATGTATAATCATTCAGCGTGAAAGTAAAAAAAGCTAGGTAGCTATTTAAATGAGTATTGTCAGATCATGTTTGCCTTAACACAAGATCCGTTTGTCAATATCCTGACTTCATTGATACCAAAGATATATTTTACTCCTGCAGTAAGGCAGATGATGTAACTTTGATCAAAGTTATATTTCGATTAGGATTATCTGGAAGACCAACACTTTTAAATGAAAAACAGTTCGTCTGTGAGTTTTACCTCATTGTGCCATTTGGTGTCGAGACTCTTTTACGTGTGGGGCCCAGAAAGAGTGCTCGGAATATGTAGAATGTTACTATCTACGATCCTCAACACTACTACTGGAAACCTGGCAGATATTTCAGATATCCTAATTATTCTTGTCAATGATGATGCTTTTTCTTTATCTCTACGTTTAAAGTAATGAAATTTGTGTTTTTTGTTGGCAGGTAGCTTCCGGTAAATAGATCTTGCTGAGCTGTCTACTTTCTGTCATTTCAAGTCTCGATATCAAAGGTAAGTTGCAAAGAGTACGTATTTTAAAATATACTTCGTTACTCTTCGTAGCTGGAACGATAAGATGGAACAATCACAGATTAATTTGGACAAGTCCATACGTTTTTTCGTATTTTATGATCATCCAATTACAATACTATTGTATTTATAAGAATTTATCTCTTATATCGTATAACATAATATTATGTGATATAAATTTCAAATAAAAGCAAAATAACATAGGTAGATGGTTGAAACTGATGTCAGTATTTTCAGAACCTTAGCAGTTTTACTTCAAAAAATACAAATATCGTATAAAGAGAGATTAGATGTGGATGCGATAGACCTACAAAAGCGGATCGAACGATTTTGATAATTTTTTTAAGGATTCTTCAGATTAGCTCAGCGAGTGAGTCTGTTTTCGGTAGCGATCGAAGTAGTAGATTTTTCTTGTTTATTTTTGCAAGGTTACTATGTTACCAAAAGAAATAGTCTGTATAAGTTTCATGCTACATCTAGAACTTAATCAATAAAGTTGACCTCAAATTGTGATAAGCAACGCAAGGGCATATTAAAGAATATTATTACAAGTCAAAGGTATTATAAATTAAACTAGCTTCATTAACAAATAACCGCAACGTACACCTGGTGGACTTTTGCTTAGTCTTTGTTACACAATGAGAAAATATACATTATTTATAGGAAATACGGATTTCCTATGGCTTTTATAAGTTTACTTGGATAATACAGTTACAGTGCAATATACATTGTAAGAACTTATTAACTTAAAATTCAAATTTTGTAGGTAATATTCGAAATTATTTACCCAAAATTTTTAAAAACTATCCAAAACGTACTTTCATTGTGGATATTCACTGCCCGATTTATTAAAATATTGTAGGATGTGATTTACGAAGTTTTTGTTCTTTTGCATGTATCTCGACGGCGGTCGCGTCGGAGTTAGTGGAAGCTTTGGCCGTTATTGCGATCAACCGTATGTTGCGCAAATTTTTACTCCTGGTCATCCCACTTCTGAATGTTTTTAACAACAATCAAAAAGGTTTTTTGAGCTGTTGTGTTATAAAGTCTACTTTCTGTCATTTCAAGTATCGATATCAAAGGTAAGTTGCAAAGAGTACGTATTTTAAAATATACTTCGTTACTCTTCGTAGCTGTATTAAGTTTTAAGGCTGCTAGAATTTATCCCGAGAATTCGCCAAAACAGCTATCTGTTACCATTTCCTGACGGTTTATATAAAGCTTATATTTTTATAAAAAATAATGTTATGTCTACAGAATACGAGAAGAAAATTCATTATGTCATTAAATTTCATAGACAGTGCGAAAAAATATCACCAAAATACCCCTAAATTTTGCAGTTGGAGCCATGCCAATTGTCTAATCTAGATAAAAATTGTACGAAACTTTATTGATTGTACACTAATACTATATAACATGACACTGTTAGTTTTGTAAAGAAAATTCTATTATGTTTGTAATAAATAAACAATGCTTCTAATTCCGAATCAAAACTATTTTCCAAATTAACTCCGTACGATTCCTCAAAGCCGTTTCCTCGGTAACCAGCCTTATATCTCTGCGCGCCCCCCGCGAGCGATAGAATATATATTATATATATAGAATATACATTATAGCATTATATATTATTAGAAATGTGATAGGAAATATCATAAAATATTGGGTGGAATACAAATACCACATGGTAATATTAATTCAAAGAACAATTCTTTATAACACAACAGCTCAAAAAACCTTTTTGATTGTTGTTAAAAACATGCAGAAGTGGGATGACCAGGAGTAAAAATTTGTGCAACATACGGTTGATCGCAACTACAGCCAAAGCTTCCACTAACTCCGACGCGACCGCCGTCGAGATACTTGCAAAAACACAAAATCTTCCTAAATGACATCCTACAATATTTTAATAAATCGGGCAGTCAATATCCACAGTAAAAGTACGTTTTGGATAGTTTTCAAAAATTTTGGGTAAATAATTTCGAATATTACCTACAAAATTTGAATTTTAAGTTAATAAGTTCTTACAATGTATATTGCACTGTAACTGTATTATCCAAGTAAACTTATAAAAGCCATAGGAAATCCGTATTTCCTATAAATAATGTATATTTTCTCATTGTGTAACAAAGACTAAGCAAAAGTCCACCAGGTGTACGTTGCGGTTATTTGTTAATGAAGCTAGTTTAATTTATAATACCTTTGACTTGTAATAATATTCTTTAATATGCCCTTGCGTTGCTTATCACAATTTGAGGTCAACTTTATTGATTAAGTTCTAGATGTAGCATGAAACTTATACAGACTTTTTCTTTTGGTAACATAGTAACCTTGCAAAAATAAACAAGAAAAATCTACTACTTCGATCGCTACCGAAAACAGACTCACTCGCTGAGCTAATCTGAAGAATCCATAAAAAAATTATCAAAATCGTTCCATCCGCTTTTGTATGTCTATCGCATCCACATCTAATCTCTCTTTATACGATATTTGTATTTTTTGAAGTAAAACTGCTAAGGTTCTGAAAATACTGACATCAGTTTCAACCATCTACCTATGTTATTTTGCTTTTATTTGAAATTTATATCACATAATATTATGTTATACGATATAAGAGATAATTTTATTTTTTTATTTATTTTTATTTTATTTTATTCGGGAAACAAACAGTACAACTTAATACACTTAAAAAATAAAACTTAAAATATAAATCACTGACCAATAAAAGTTTCCACAATTAAATAGTACATAGAAAAATGCGAGCAAATTAATTACAATTTAAAAGTACCTATTTGTAATGAAAATAATAAATATTAATTAAATATATTGAATTGAAAATAACAAAATATTTATAGAAAATTATATATGATTTTAGTAATAATATTAATAATAATAGCATACATTTTTAAGTTAATAAAGAGATGCAATATTTATTATATATAATACTAATGAGAATTAATTAAAACTAAGACATTTTCTTAATTTGTTCAATCAATTTCTGTATCGACCCTGAAAAGTAATCAATTGAACAGAATTCTTTGTTTTATACTAAACAAGAACGATGAATGAAGGCATTTTGTGCATAGTTAGTGCGTGTAGTATGTAAACTAAATAAAGATTTAATTCGCGAAGATTGTCTTGGACATCGGAAATTAAGGCAATTAAGAAGAAGTGGAGAGTCAATCATATTATGAAGTAATTTTAGCAGAAATTTTGATCCTTTACCTTACGACGTTTTTCCAGAGAGATTAAGTTAGGAACATATTGATCGATAGCGGAACACCTAAATTTTAAATGCTTTAAGAATTTCGTTTGAATTTTCTCTATTTCTTGAATATGGACATTGTAATGAGGATTCCAAATTACCGAGCCGAATTCAAGTAAAGAACGCACAAATGCATTAAATAGAAGAATCAAGGTGGTAATATGTTTAAAATCTTTACTGACTCTAAGAACAAACCCAAGCATGCGATAGGCTTTTGCAGTCACACATCTATAGTGGTGAATAAAGGTTAACGAGGAGTCAAGGTGAACGCCCAAATCTCTCACCCATGAAACCCGTTCAATAAGATTTTTATTTAAAGTGTACTTGAATTTAATAGCATTTTTTTTGCGAGAAAAAGATATTTCATATTTCATATATTCATTCATCCTGTAATAAGCTACAATCCGAAGGTTTACTTATTGTTTTATATATCTTCATATCATCAGCATAGAGAAGAATTGAAGAATGTTTAAATACTGCAATAATGTCATTTATGTATAGGTTAAATAAAAGGGGTCCAAGATGAGATCCTTGAGGAACACCAGAAGTAACAGGCACGAACGTAGAGCAGTAACCTTTAACTGTAACAGCCTGGCTTCGATCCCTGAGGTATGAAGTAAGCCAACGGAGCAGGTCGCCATGTATACCGAGTTCTTCAATTTTACGAATTAAAATAAGATGACAGATTTTATCAAAAGCTTTTGAATAGTCGGTATACACAACATCCACCTGGAAGCCCTGATCCATTGCAGTAGTTACCTGATGAACAAACTCACATAAGTTGGACTCCACAGATTTATTGCTAACGAAACCATGCTGTTGAGGAATAATAATGGGTCGTAGAATAGGAAAAACACAATCAAATATAATTTTTTCAAAAAGTTTAGCAATAGTACATAATTTGGATATGGGTCTGTAATTTTTCACATTGTGCTTGTCACCTGATTTAAAAACTGGTACCACATAACTTTGTTTCCACAGTTGAGGCATAACGCCACTACAAATAGATTTGTGGAATAATAAATAAAGAGGAAGAGATAGAGAGGCACGACACGTCTTCAAAAAAATAGGAGGCAAGCCATTTGGCCCACTTCCCTTATTAATATCCAGTTTACTGAGGTATCTCTTTACTATAATAGCAGAAAGTGAAACTGATCCAATGCTAACAGAGCTATACTTACTCGAAGCACTTACACAATTATTATTGTAGGTTAAGACAGGTGATTCATAAATGGATTCAAAATACTTACTAAAAAGGGAACAAATATCATTTCCATCACTTGCCGTTAATTCGCTTAAATTCATTATATCAGGGATATAACTAGAAGAGTTTTTCGCTCGGACAAATGACCAAAAGAATTTGCTACAATTTTTTATTTTGTTTTCAGAATTTGAAATATACAAGTCATAATATTTAGTTTGTAACCTTTTTTCGCGATCACGCAACAGACTAAACGTATCATAATCAGAAATTCTGTTATAAATTTTCCATTTCCTATGATACTTTAATTTTTCTTTAATAACTTTTATTAAGCATCTAGGGTACCAGCAGGGAAAGTTATGGGTAATTCTTAAAATTTTGACTGGAATAAAATCATTTACAATTTTATGCATTATTTCATAAAAAACATTAACTGCATCCAAGATATCACGGCCATCCAATAATTCAAACCAATTAATATCGGACAGTGCATTATTGATTTCCTCGTAGTTAGCACGGTGAAAAAGTCGAATCAATCTAGCATTTGGCTTAATTAATCGTAAGTTCTGGATAGAAAATAATATTCCCAGAGCTGGGTGATGTGCATCCTCTTTAACAGGCGGTTGAGTGCAACGACTAACGGAACAGTGGCAGTCACTAAAAACAAGATCTAAAAATCTGCCATTGACATTATGAACTGAATTAAATTGCCTCAGATCAGCAAAATTCATAAAGTTGGCCAAGGCATACACCAGACTATTATCGTCGCAAAGGTTACACAGGATCATGACATTGTCATTCCTATCCCACTGCGCAGTCGGGACATTAAAGTCACCCAACACCAAGAAACTATCGTTAGGATAATTTAGCTTCTCATCCGAAACCAATTCAAAGAAATCAATAAGCCTCTCACAATGATGGTTAATATTAGGGAAATAGCAGCAATATATATGAAGTGACCTGGTTATTGCAGTAGACATCAACGATACTGTTACTTTCACTATTTCAGCTGAAAAGTTGCTCAATTGAATGGATGTCGACGAACGAACTGTTATGTTAGACTTTAAGGCGATAAGTACACCGCCGCCCATTTTGTCACCACGTACATTATAATTCCTATCACATCTATGGACAGTGTATCTTGAATCAAAGAGTTCGGAATCAAAAATACCATCATACAACCACGTTTCGCTAAGACAGATAATATCATACTCCCCATGCAACATTGCCCTGAAGAACTTATTAGTTTTGGTACGCAAGCCTCGTACGTTTTGGTACAAAATGTTTAAATTATATCCCATGATTTAAAAAGTTTAAAGCAATTACACGTACAAAAAAATTCTGTAAAATAATAATTATAACTCCACTATTCAATATTTGCCTGGTATTAAAAGAAAAATTATAATATATTACATAATAAATATAAAAAATAACTATATTAACATACATTAAATAGATTCCGCGACTAAAAACCCATATAAAAGATAACTTATAAACACAAATGCCTTCACAAACGTTAAAAATTAAAATTGAGCAAAATGCATTATAAAGATATAAACAACTATAGCAGGAAAACAAAAAGACTCCATAACATGATGTGCCATAGGTAGATATATAAGTAATCCTTATACAATTTTGTTTAAATCATTCACATTACATATTTAGTACAGCGCTATTTTCGGAACGTCTTAACATTATACTGCAATTTTTTATCCAAACATATTTATAATTCTTCTCCTTTGCTATTTTTTTTACAGATAGCAGCAAGGTTTTATTTGAACTTGTTAGATGCTCGTTAAAGTAAACATTATTATAATTGTTTGAAAAACCTAAATCATTACCCTTTATCTTTAGTTTTCTTGCTTGTGCAAGGAATTCATCTTTTTTCCATCGACTTAAAAATTTCACAATGATAGGTTTACACTTTTTAGCATCCTTATTTTTGTTTTTGGTGGCAACTCTGGTGATAAAATCAATGTCGGTGCTGGGATCAATTTTAATGGAGGTTTTGCTGGCAACATTTTGTAAAATAGAATACAGATTTTCATTTTTATGTTCAGGAATTCCATAGATTTCAATATTCGATCGACGAGCCCATTGCTCACGATTATTGTTTTTTGTAAGGATTGATTGCATTGTAGATTTTACTTCCTCAAACTCAGATAACTATTCACTATGCTGATTTAATTCTTTTTCACATTTTTCAATACGTAAAATTAAACTATCAAATTTTGAATTAAAGAAGTCCAAAGATTCCTTAATACAATTGAAATCCTGTCGAATCGATATTAATTCATCTTTGAGTGGAACAAGTGCTGATTTAAATTCATCCTTCAAGCTTGAAAATTCCGATGTGACAACCGTCCTAATCAACTCCAGTAAATTGTTATCATTTTCGGCTTCTTCACATGACGTGTCCACATGAATACGCGAAAATGAACTACCACCTCTTTTAAAATTTATATTTTCATTTGACTTATTAATGACACCACTACTACGTATAGGAGTATTATCGTTGTTTGTTTGCCTGGGTAACATTAAAGAGCACTCCGGGCACATCCAATGCTTCTTCAACTCATTTTTTAATTCCTTTTTATTATCAGTTGCAAAGAGGCACTGAACATGATAATTTTGTCTACATTTAGTGCAAGTGATAATCTCACCACTGCTTCCTGTTGTCAACTTGCAACACGCAAACTTCATATTTTATTTATAATAAGAATATACTAAAATAAATAAAATAATAAAATGTTATTCACGGCCGAGATTTGAACCACGGACTTTCAACTGTTTAAGTTTGGACAGTCTTGAATACCGCAACGCCAAACTGTCTTGAGTGCAAATGTTGAAATAAGGCATCCAATATTGCACTACTGGCCACAACATTAACTGAGGTCATTGAACTTATTAGCTGAAGGACACACAATGTCACCTCACAACAATATCAATCACAAGATTTCATGTTTGAATACTTCAAAATAAGCACTAAACTAACTGATTTTATGTTTAATAGCACTAGTAGTTCAGCTTAGATATTAATTAACATAAAGAACACACTTCTTATCAAGTTTTTACTGTTTATATACTTCTTTTTGAATAAAATATTACGATGAAACGGAATTACACTTGCTCAGCACGACATCGCACTGTTGACTTTTTGTTGACAATTTCTTATAAATACAATAGTATTGTAATTGGATGATCATAAAATACGAAAAAACGTATGGACTTGTCCAAATAAATCTGTGATTGTTCCATCCGTAAGACAAGAAAAATTAAGGTCGAATTATTCTATTATAATGAATTATCTTACATACTCGTAATAACCTACAAACAATACGGCGTCTGTCCCTGAAAGCCAGCCAGTCGTCACAATGGCTGCTCAATCCTCGCAAGCGTTAATTCGTGGTCAACTAAATGCTCGTCAGTTTACACTCCAGTATATCCTGCACACGAATTTCAATCGTATCATAATCAACGCAAGGCTTGTATCTGTACCTTCATTTTCTCGTCTCTCGATTATTAATAGTACGTTTTGAATAGGCATCGTTTCATCACTCAATTATAGCCTTGGATTAGATCTAGCAGTTAGTTCTAATAACGTCCTTGGTAAAATATATCCAATGGATGATTCATGTATTAATTCAAGTGAGTAACGTACAACTATAAATTTGTTGATATCGATTTCAATTTTAGAATTGTTAAAAAACGGTTGTGTGATAAAGGTTATTATAACATAAATTATTTTCTTAATAAAATAAAAAAAATTGACTTTATTAAATACATTATTAAAGTTTACGCAATTCATTATTACAAGAAAATAAAACCTTGTTTAATCTTAGCACCGATCATTAACGTTTAACTTAGGAAGCACATACTCAAAGCTTGGTAGTTTTCTTTAACGTAATACTGGCAAGTGGCTGTAGTGTGTCTTCCACAGAAGTCACAGTAGGAAGAATAAAAAACAATAGTCTTTTTTTTAAAGGCTGTTAAAACTACTTCAAATATATCTACGTTATGTTTGAACAATTATTTATTAAGCATTACTGTGTTTCGGTCTGAAGGGCGCCGTAGCTAGTGAAATTACTTGGCAAATGAGACTTAACATCTTATGTCTCAATTTGACGAGCGCAATTGTATTGCAGCTCAAATTTTTTGTGTTTTTCAAGAATCCTGATTGGCACTTCATTGTAATGGGCAGGGCGTATCAATTACCATCAAAAAAATTTTTTGTTGTACTTCCACATTTTCCTCGCAAGCATATATTAAAAATTATAGAGCTCTGACTTATACATAAATTTTCATGCTTAAGCCCCTAGTATCAATTTATAAAAGTATTCGTGTACAGATGAAGCAAGGTGTTATCTAAAATTTCAACGCAACCAGAATATGTGAGTACTATAGACAAACATCTTTTTTTTATATAAGACTTGCTGACCCGGCAAACGTTGTTTTGCCATATAAAGTATAATTCACGCGATAGTTTTATAAATAATAGCCTATGTGTTATTCTGGTGTGTAAGCTATATTATTGTAAAGTTACATCAAAATCCATTCAGTAGTTTTTGCGTTAAAGAAGTACAAACATACATACAGACATACAAACTTTCACATTTATAATATTAATAGGATGAGGCAAGCGGGCAAGAGGCTCACGGGATGGGAGTGGTGAGACAACCACCCATGGACATCCGCAACAACAACTCCCCGTGATAAATACGGTGGATGATGCAGAGAGAACCCATATCTCTACGCAACGCTGCCGCCGAATTCCACCTTCGCACGACACGCCACAAGTTAGGTTATCATCCTCACCATCTGGATGTGTGGAGGTCCTCCACATTGCGGTATTCAAGGATCTTTCTTCCACGTACTACAAAGCTGGAATGAACTTCCTTGAGCGGTGTTTCCGGGACGATACGACATGGTTACCTTCAAAAAAAGTACACCTTCCTTAAAGGCCGGCAACGCTCCTGTGATTCCTCTGGTGTTGCAAGAGATTGTGGGCGGTGGTGATCACTTAACAACAGGTGACCCGTACGCTCGTTTATCCTCCTATTCCATAAAAAAAAACGCCGAAGAGTCAATCCGATCGGGGATGACCTCTGACATCTATTATATTTCTTTAATAATTTGATCTGTGAAGAATTATGAATTTGTATACACAATATGTAAATGCGCGGGTGCACGGATCTATGAGTACAAATTTCTATGTCTATTTAAGAAGCAAAAAAGCAGTGCTTTATATATTGAAGGCAGTTTTTTTGAAGATAATGAACTTGAAATGTATGGATTTCTAATATGGGTGTCTAAAAATAATCGTTATGATAAATCGTTATCAAACAAAACTAAAAATAACAATATATAAAACAAAAAATGTGTGTTTGTGAAGAATTAGTGGAATAAGAAAATGGCTGCCTGTTTTATGCAATTATAATTATTTATTTATTTACATATTCCACCTTCGCACGACACGCCACAAGTTAGGATATCAGCCCCACCATCTGGATGTGTGGCGGTCCTCCACAGTGCGGTTTACAAGCAGCTTTCTTCCACGTACTACAAAGCTGTGGAATGAACTTCCTTGTGCGGTGTTTCCGGGACGATACGACATGGGTACCTTTTAAAAAAGCGCGTACACCTTCCTTAAAGGCCGGCAACGCTCCTGTGATCCTCTGGTGTTGCAAGAGATTGTGGGCGGCGGTGATCACTTAACAACAGGTGACCCGTACGCTCGTTTGTCCTCCTATTCCATTAAAAAAATATATATATCGAAGAATGTTTCATATTTTCTTTGTCTTTCACACTCAGCAAAGGTGTTCAAAGAATCAGATATAAGGCCAACACAAACATAATTTATCCAACACTGTACACAGTTCAGTGCTGACAGCTGAGAGCAGAGTGTGAATCTCGAAGCACATTCATTAGAGTCAGTTGAAGAGAACTGTGATCCATAACGTTCTCTAAACAAAACACTTTTTATAACAAAATTTAAGTCATTTTTAGATCAATGACGCAGATACGTTCAGGGGCCGCGAGATAATTGACGCGATGCGATAAACTAATAAATGAAAAGTTGTACCTACTATTCAAGTAAGCCGAGATAGTAAGTTTTTTGTTGGACGATACTTTTACAACATAATCCCAGAAAATGTATAAAATAAATGTGTAACGAAAATTAAAAGAATTGTTAAATAATGTTTATGTTAATAATATCAGTTATTTTCTTTATAATACTACAGATTGGGAATGAAGCGACCGTCCTCAGGCTATTGAATTAATAAATTATATTGTAACAGAATTTTTGTGTAAAAAAGGAGCCCGGCTGAGTTTTTATGTCCATTCTTCTCAGATCCGAAGCCTTAATTTTCGATAGATTTTAACGTGCAATAAGTGACATAAAATCCCCATTTTAACAAAAATATTTGAATCAGAACTGTGTTTTTGCATTAGAGTTTTGCGTAAAAGTTACATTTTTATTTTAGTTAACCCGACGTTTCAAGTTCCTTTCCAGATCTCGTTTTCAGGGGACAAAAATCTAATGCAAAAACACAGTTACAATTACACAGTTACACGCATTTTAATTATTTAAAAGTGTTTTATTTAAATTATAATCCTTTGTTTATTCTTTTCCGTGGAATAAAAAAACGTGTCATCGGCGCAGCCAATTAATGTGCGTGAATACTGAGCTAAGTGAAATTTTGTTTTTATGTTTCGCTACTGCCTTCTATGCGATTAGCAAATAGTTGTTAAGATGTACTTTATGTACGTTCCCAGCACCGCTTCACAATGTCATAAGGTATTTGACTGGTGAACTCAATCACTATGTTTATTATTACCAAGGTGCGTATTGAGATCACCTTCGCATGTATGATTTACCCATTTTATTCATAAACGAGAAATTGCGTAAATAACAAAGAACTGTGAGTTTTTGGACCAAATACATTTTGTCTGAGCAGTCTAATGAAGCGGTGCAATGAGCTTTACTTGGCTGATGCCAATACTTTATGATTATGATTTATTAACAAGTTAGAGAGAATAATATGATTTTCTGTGTTTTGATTGGCTGATATTCTGTAATAAAGATACCTTACAGTTTTACAATTTATTTATGTATGTAATGGTAATAAGATAACAGTTTTTCAAGAAAACATAGGTAACAGAACAGATAATGAAACCAAAGGTTTCGCGCCATTATGTAAATTGTATCAGCAGATTTCTGAAATTATAAAATGAATTTAGATGTCGAAGGAACAAACTTGAATTTGACTGAGAGCGACATAAAAGTTGTATTTTGTGTCATTTCAACTATTGCTCTAAAGGGCTTATTGAGAGATGAGGATCATTATAACCATTTACGTACAATACGTAAATGGTTATAATGATCCGTGGTAATCATATTATTATGTATCTCAATACCTTTAGAAAAGGACAAAAAAATTATTGCCTTTCCATAGCAAAAATTGATGAAATTGTAGAAAAAGAGGCAAAAATTCCATACTCAACTGCGGAAGGAAATTAAAAATAGACAAGATTTAGAAGAATAAGAGAGAGTTAATTCAGGTCATGCATAGCAGATCTGGATAAAATTAAGTTCTATTAGGATCTATAATTACGTCCTGTTCAAATGAATTGGTAAATACCAAGATCAAAATTCTTCCCAATTACCTGTCACTTCGAGGTATAAAGCATAACTTTCATTAGCCTAGTAAATTCACTGGCTACGAGCCCCCTTAATGCGAAATTTAATATTTGCAGATAATTGCTTTTCAACAGAAAAAGTCACCGCTATTCTCCCTTGCAAAGAGTCTTTCCACTGATAAATATCATGTACTAAGAATGGCTTTACACTGGTGAACACCCATAGTACATTTTTAATAATCCTGTGGTGTTTTATTGAAGTAAAGCGATGAATTTTCCGTTTCATTTAAGATTTCCCCTCAACTATAAATAGCTGATGTCTCCCCGGGGCTCAATACATCTCCATACCAAATTTCATTAAAGTAGATTCAAAGGTTCAGCTGCGAAAGAAATCTACCTTTTACTCGCTTAAAATGATTGGTTCTACTTTAACTATTCCTTACATTTTTTTTTTTTTATAATTTGACTAGTATAATGGCAAGGGTAGTACAATATTTCTTTGAAATCAGGCTTACTATTGTAAGGTCGCATTCCTTATCAGTACTATATAGATTTCTTCGAAGCGTGTCCCCAGAAACTGCGTGATAACTTACTTCTTTTTGGCAGCGGACGCTCAGTCGTGAAATAAGTTTTTGCTATTTCATTTATGATTTCCCTTGTCTATGCTTTCGCTAGAAGTTTCGCTCAAGTAACATTATAACAACAGCTAAGCCATGACATAATCTTGAGGCATCAGTTCTCCAGAATCAGAAATCTAGAATAATATTACAATAGGAGTGTTTTTATGGCCAGGCAAATAGGCATTAACAAATAATTATCTACTGCCCGCGCGTGATGCATCATTGTCTAAATGATTACTTTCTATCAAGCTTAATTGAGAACTATCGTGCTAACAGTCTCTAATAAGAAATATTCTTTATTTTTGCAGTTTTGATTTAAGTTCTGTATATTTCTATGTTTTAAATGCTCTGTTTAAATTGATATTATTACTAACTACCTGTTGGAAATACCGTTCCTGGTGTTCATAAAGATTTTCACAATTTTCAAATGAATTAGTGAAAAAATTCTTTATTACACAAAAAAATATTTGACAATTTCTAGAAATATGGAGGCACTTTTAGACGACCATATCGCTAGTCAGCGATCTCTTCCAGGTAACCTTAATATGTAAGCGATTGATGATTGAATTTTTGTCTTTTTATTAATATTAATTCTCGTTTCAACTAGAATAACGAAAGGAAAACGATATAATTTTTTTTTTGATGAAAATAAGGGATGAGATAAGCAGGACTTTCAGTTGATGGTAATTTATACGGCCTGCCCATTACAATGCAGTGCCGCTCAGGATTCTTGAAAAACACAAAAATTCTGGGCACTGAATACAATTGCTCTCGTCACCTTGAGACATCAGATGTTAAGTCTCATTTGCCCAGTAATTGCACTAGCTACGGCGCCCTTCAGACCGAAACACAATAATGTTTACATATTACTGCTTCATGACAGAAATAGGCGCCGTTGTGGTACTCATAATTTAGCCGGCATCCTGTGTAAAGGAGCCTCCCAATGGTAAAATATGTTATATGAAAACAGTTGTGCAAGCAAAGCAAAACTAATGTCCATGAACAAGCATCTAATTAAATAGCATCCATAATTTTGCAATAAGCGTAACATGAAGCATCGCTCGCGTGTCCTTATCTTATCATTGCCATTTACGTGATTACAACTCATTACTTACCAAGAGCCAGTGCTAATACACCCTCCCCCCCGCACTTTCCATGCTCAATATCCACCTGCACCCCTCTGTGGCCCGCACCTCCAACATACAAAGACATTCGCGTAGTTGCATTGCTATCTCATGATTAGGACACTGAGTACATATGTGTACCAGTGGGAGGCTCCTTTGCACAGGATGTAGGCTAGATAATGCCACAACGGTGCCTATTTCTGCCGTGAAGCAGTAGTGTAAGTGTGTATTACTGTGTTTTGGTCTGAAGGGCCTAGTAGCAAATGAAATTACTGGGCAAATGAGACCTAACATCTGTACAATGTCTTTAGGTGACGAGCGCAGTTGTAGTGCCACTCAGAATTTTTGAGGTTTTCAAGAATTCTGAGCGACACTGGATTGTAATGGGCAGGTCGTATCAATTACCATCAGCTGAATGTCCTGCTCCTCTCGTCCCTTATTGTCATAAAAAAAGACGTGTGGCACTCAGGGACTGCCGCGGAAAGCTATTGCATAGTATTTTTATCAACTTATGCAATTATAATTATTTATTTATTTTTGACAGTATTTTTTTAATAAAATTAATTAAAAAAAAAAAGCAAACGGGAAGTGTGTAAAATTTAACTTGCAAGATTTTATTACAGACAGACAACGAGACAGGTGAAACTTAATAAAAATGCTTATCATAATAATAAAAATTAAAAAAACGTGATAAAAAAAATAAAGTAATTAAATAAAAATCAAGACGTACCCCAGGCTCGAACCTGGGACCTTCTGCACAAAAAGCATACGTGATAACCGCTGTTCCACGGCAACTGAAATGACCGTGGCGAAATATCTATATACATCTAGTAAGTAAGTGTTAGGTTATTTTCGTTACGGAATTTCTGGATTCGGTCTCCACGCTCAAGGCCCGCGATACCACTACTCCACCGACTTCCGTATCTGATTGCCGTTTCTTTGCAAAGGTGGTTGTAGGTGCCTTAAATTTTTACTCGTCTTGAAGTACAGTTTTCGATGTATAAAGTTGTTTGCTAATCACTGCATGGTCGCTGATTGCAGTGGCGTCACTATACTGCACTCATGAGAATTGGACTCTGAGCTGCGTTCGATGTTCTGACGTCGCGAGAGTGTGTGAGAGATTCGCGTCTTATGATATATTTTAAATAATGCGGAAATGAAATTATTGTAAGTTCACAACTATTTGCTTGAAATTTATTGAAAAAAAACTTGTGTATTTCTAGGTATATAGGTATAGATTATATTACAATATAATCAAAGTAAAAACTGCACATCGAATATTTTTTTAAGAATACTTGCTGTGTGTCCTGAAGAGTTCTAGAGAATAGTTCGACGGACAGATGGCCGGTGGGGCAGAAAAGTCCTCAATTGTCGTAGACGCAGTGTTAATAGGTCCCCCACAAGACAGACCGACGCGGACGATACGTTGGACGTGCCCTCGTGCAACGTATCGTCGCTCAGGACAGATCGTCGTTGAAATCTTTTTGGGAGGCCTTTGTTCAGCAGTGGACGTCTTCTGGCTGATGATGATATCTTCCACTATGGCAAAGTTACTATATTACATCAAAAACAGAAAATTTTAAATAAGCAATTTTAATTCTAGATAACTATAAAAGTTCTACAAAGTAAAATATCGAATGTTATTTCCGATAACTTTGAAAAACTGAATAATGCATCGCTATTTTAAATTTTCCGAACTTGTATTTACAATATAAAAGTTGCGTTTTTGAATTTGGCAAGTTGCCATCTTTCATGAGTTACGATTCCTTAATTATATATCAAAGAAACGATATAATTTTTCATGGTCCGGGCATAATCAATGATTATTATCATTTAACTTAAATTTTACAAATCTTATAACTATATTTATCTACACTCATGCTTTAAATCCTCTATTAAAGATTCTTAAACAGCTTATTGCCAACATTAAAACACCCAATGTCCTAATAACCATTACATCATCCAAACGAATGTTGTAATGAAATTCAGTACAACATTACAACACTCGTTTGGATGATGTAATGGTTACTAATCTGGCTTTTTAATGTTAGCAGTAAGATAAACTGTTTCAGAATCTTTTATAGAGGATTCATAGTATGGGTGTATATAACTTGTATGCAACTGTTGACAATTAGGTATTAAAAAACTCATGTGATACTATTAACACCAACCCACATTCGTGTTTTAATACCCTTCATTACACAACAGTTGCATAAATAACTATTACAATACTATGATAACATAAAAATAAAACTATCATTACGGGGAAGCGTACCAAGAATACCTGCAGAATTTCCGCGTTGGATAGCTAAGCTGATCCGTTGACCAAAATAGCTGCCAGCGCTTGGGTTGCCAGTAGCCCTATTTAGGCGAGAATATAGTACTTTGTATATTCTCCGCGCCTCTGAGCCCCACGGGCCAAGTGTCTCGACGCCAAACGAAAATTAAATTAAGTTAATTAACTAATTAATTAACCAAACTAATTTTTTTGAAAGTAATTGTGTGTGAGGCCCAGAGTAGATGCTCGCCCACCGCGCACCAATGAGTTTTGGTTTTAGAATTCATATAAACGTTTACTCTACGCTTTATAAGTTCGGAAACGTTTTTATGGTTCCTTTGATGTTACGAGAGAATATAGGCCGATGATCACACACTTTAGCATCACATTCTACCAGATGACCTATATGTAATTATTTTTGTCCACTTTCATAAAAAGCAGATTAATCTTATTACGTTTGTTATTGATTTATATTTACAATGTCAAAAATGTAATAAAAGTCGTTTATTTTCTCAAAATTGATTCCTTTAGAATTATTTTTGATGTCATTTTTAATATACTAAACACTACTACCGCTTCAGAAAAAATTAATGGCGCTCTGTGAGAGAAGAAGCAAGAAACTCTCCCAGCATTTTTTTATGCGCTCTTTGAATCCAATATACAATGTTTTATTGTCCTTGCTATTGCTATAAAATAATCATAATCTAGTCCCAGGCTATTGGATCAGCTTAGATATTCAGCTGTAGAGTAGAAGGATTTACAACAAAGCCATTTTTTAATAAAACATTTAAATTTATTTGTATATATTGCCTGAACAGTGGCTGGGACTTTATTATAAAAGTGTAGTGTTAGTACATTTACTCTTAAAGCTATTTCTATCTTATGAAGCCTACTAGAATTAGTTACAAGCAATCCCTTATTACTAGTGTTATAGTAATCACTATTAGGAGCAAAAAGGTAACAATTTTTGTGAAATGTTGTCATTGTCTTAATTGAGCTATCATTATTATTATTGGGTTTTATTTTTAGAATCAGATCTAATAAAAATATAAAGGTTTGTTCGACTAGATGCGTTATTTCATTATAATAAAATATAACTAATTATGTAAGAAGTACCATCGTACGCTTAATTGTGGAAATAAGTATTTTATAATTTAAATTATTATTAGTATAATTGGATAATACTTTTGAGTTGTACAGTTATCCAAATTCCGGTTGGAGGTCCGATTTTCAAATTATTACAAGTTTTGCAGGCTGTTTGCAAGTATATTTTTACTATATTTTATTGCCTTAACCTAAGCGAATCGGTGTAGATCGGCGTGATTTAGGCGTTCGCGCTGCGTTCTGTCTGTATTATTTTACGTGTATTAATAGATTGTTTATAATTAGGATGATTTAAGTGAATGTATCTGAAAGCAATTGAAACAAACTATAAGAACATGCCAAAATAAACCATCTTCTAAACAAAATAAGGGTCAGAACTTGGTGAGAGAACAGGGTGCCGTACCGCACAATCGGTTTTGGTGTATCGGAAAAATCTAGTGCCCTGAAGCAGGAAAGGTATTCTCGCTTTATTATAAATTTGATTGCCATGACTTATTTTAAATAAATAATTAACGAAAATATTAAGTAAAATAAGAGTGGTTCTGTAAACATTTGCTTAAGAATCCATAAAATAATATCTGAGCAGAACTTTAAACAGGCAGTAATGAAAGCGCTCCATCTAAGGCTTCTATAGCGAATAGAAATAACAAGCGGCATACTGCAAGCGGTAAATGGGAATCTAGGTTTTGTTGTTGTTTGAAACAGAAATGCGCTTTCTGTGTCATTGTGGGAACTCTTTATATGAAAATGTCGAGGCTACTGATGTTCTATTGTGCTTTATATAGCCACAGATTCTAAGTCAAATAATATTTTATGTACAAATAAGTTAGTATGACGAAGGTGTTAGATTAGATAATATCTTCTTAATGACAATTATTATATTCCCACAACCAGGGAAATTAAAAAACATACCAATATTAAGTGTCATTTGGATGGTTGGCTGGAGTTGGTAAGAGCGTTGAGCGTGTTCCGAGAGGCACGCATAGTTTCGAATCCCGCATCGTTTATAAGTTTTGGTTCATATTAAAATGATTATACAAATTAAATAGTAAGGGATCACTAAAAATTGCAAATTGTTTATATTGTGTTGAACAATAATAATATCCGGACGACCGAGCCTTGCTCGGATTTTTAAGAATGTACCTACTTAAACTTGAACAAAAAAAAATTTCGGAAATTTCGGATTCGAACCGGGGTCTTCTGCTTTCCGGATCACCCAATATCCCACCTGAGCTATTATAGTCTTGTATATAGTGGCAAAATTTACCTTTGTATTCTAATGTTATTGTAGCTATTTCTCATTAAAACACAGATAAAACTACATTTCTTAAAATTTAAACGTAGCTAGACCGATTTCTCGACCCTGTATACTAGATTTCATTAAAATCGTTGAAGCCGTTTCCGAGATTCAGATTATATATGTTCAATAATTACTCGTTAAAAGGTATAAGTTTAGCATTTCTCTGCCTTAGTGCGGTAAGGCATTGTGAAAGGCAAAGCAGGCATGGAAGCAATTTAACAAAGTATTTTCAGTTGCTTCAGAGCTATTTTTAATAATGTTATGCTACACGAAAAATTTAGCCCAGTTTCTAATACAAGAGGGAGTTTTGAATTAACACGATACTACTACATCTAAAGTGGTAGAGGATAATATGATTTAGTACCGATCTAGTTTCTCACAAGAGCAGCCCGAGTTGGCCCACATTCAAGTATTGCAGCTTAAATTCGCATTAAAGAAATTTGGCTTTCAAAGTCATTGAATGAATATATTAATATATAATGTTTGAGTTATTTACGAAGACTTTGACAAGGGATGAATTGCCAAACTCGTAAATTTACGATCTTAGTTTCTTACCTGTTATTTTTGTTGAATTATCTGGATATAATTCTGGAACAAGCTCAAGATTTAAATTTTGAATTTTGTGGAATATAATTTTACTGAAGAAGGTTAGTGAAGTAAACGCTCGAAATAAACTAATTGATCTCTATAGAGGATTTATTTATTAAATTAAAATTCAACATTTCAGAAATGTTAATTATTGTTTCAACTTTTTATTTATTATATTACTTTCTTATATATTCATCTATATTTTAGTATAGTATATATTATGTGTGTGTATATTTTTGACAATTTTCTTGCCCTTTTAATGTTCTGTATGTCTCTTTTAATGTATTACAAATGGTTGCCTGGAAGAGAACACTATATAGTGATTAGGTCGCCATTGTGATATTAATGAGAATGTTAGTATTTAAGTTGTTTTTGTTAATGTGGTGTCAAAAAAGTGTAATAAATAAATAATTAATTCTAATAATTCTCTATTATCTTCTACCGTATTTAACACGGGTAGTGTTGGGTAGAATTGTTCAGGTTTAAATGAAATGAATATCACTTCAATATACGAAAATTCTACCACAGCACATTAATATGTCAATTTCCATCCCGTAATTCACAAGACTTTTTTTTTCTCACACAGTCATATTCTCAAATCTCATATATCTTAAGGTTACTGTGCTAACATAACTGTTATGAACAAGTTGTATCTTTATTTATTAAGTGCAATAAAGTATTTTCATTCCTTCTTTCATTTTGTGGATTCTTCATCACGTCTGTATTCTTCCAAAATCGGCAGTGCCCCAGGGCACTAGATTTTTCAGATACACCAAAACTAAAAGTGCCGTACGGCACACTATTCCCTCACCAAATTCTGACCCTAATTTTCTTTAAAAGTTGGTTTATTTTAATTGTTCTTATAGATTGTTTCAATAGCTTTCAGATACATTCACTTAAATAATCCTAATTATAAGCAATCTATTAATAAACATAAAATAATACGCATTGACACAATGCTGCGCGAGTGCAAAAATCACACCGATCTAAAGCATACCGCGTGATCAGTTTCCCGTAACGGAAAGGGTATTGCGGATGTCCATAAGTGACTGTCCTACAATTTCCATCAGGAGATCCTTTCGCTCATTTGCCCCCCATTAATATATTATTATAAAAAAAAAACTTAGACTATATATTATTGACTTCTTATACCACAGTGAAGTCTAATTGTAAGTATAAGTTGAACAGTTTTATGTGATGCTTAACATTCTGTATGTTATAAATATTTTACCTGTGCTTCAACTTTTATGATATTAATAAAACATTGATGGAACAACATAAAGACAGTTATCGTAATGCAAAATGCAGGGCTGAGTTGCCGATAGCGGTGTGTTGGCGAGACTCCAAGCCGGCGTTACATCAAATGTTCTGCTAATGCGACCCAGACTAAACCCTCACCTACATACATCAAAAATTGACATGTCTTGGCCATTACATTATCTTACTGCTAAAGATTAGGCGTAAAGTAAGTTAGATTACTAACGAAATTGTTTCATTGAAAAGATCAGTTGTTGTTCTTTAGATAGGCTAAAAGCTATTTTTATGATAATAAGGAACTAGACGAGCAGGACGTTCAGCTGATAGTACGCTGATACGCCCTGCTAATAAAAATGCAGTACCGTTGAGGATTCTTAAAAACCCAAAAATTCTGAGCGACTCAGCTGCTATATAATATTTTGGAAATGTTATTCATTTATTATAATATGTTCTTGGTTAATTTTAGTAATAAATATAATTAATAAAAAAAAACTTTTTTCATGCTTTTTTCCACATAGATATGTAATATTCCATATGTGTCAAATAAAAGATATTTTTGTTATAAAATTATTACGTTGGTACGTTTCCAAATTTAATGGAAACGGTTTCAATATTTTCTATCCAGGTACTTTAAGCTTTTTTTTCATAAGTTTGTATTTAGTATCTAATAATACACTATATCATAAAATACTTTTTTTTATGACAATAAGGGACGATACGAGCAGGACGTTCAGCTGATGGTAATTGATACGCCATGAACATTACAATGCAGTGCCGCTCAGGATTCTCAAAAAACCCAAAAATTCTGAGCGGCACAACAATTGCGCTCGTCACCTTGTGACATAAGATGTTAAGGCTCATCTCCCAGTAATTTCACTAACTACGGCGCTCTTCAGACCGAAACACAATAATGTTTACACATTACTGCTTCACGGCAGAAATAGGCGCCATTGTGGTACCCATAATCTAGCCGGCTTCCTGTGCAAAGGAGCCTCCGACTGGTAAAAATCCTGAGTATGTGGAAAGCCTGAGGCTCATTACGTCAATAACTAATTAACGCTTTTACTTGCGCCACGCGATGCTAAATAATCACTGCTCTCGAGGATCTTTTGCAAAACCACCGGATTCACAGGAGCTTTGCTCAACTTTTCTTATACTTGGCTTGTAAAATTTATGAAATTTATATAATTTCATTAGAGCATATTTTTATTTAGTCAGAAGGACTTCTATTGGATTCACTGAATTATAATTATTGACATTAAAAACAATTTTCAAATATAATTTTTCGTATAATTCCTTTACTATTTTTTCAAAAAATACCAAAATAAACGACAATATTGTTCTTTCAATGATTTTATTAGCAATAGACAAATGAGTAAAAAAACATTTGACATTGAACACTCTAGTGCCAGGCACGATCGTTGCGATAACAATCATACTGAGAGCTCCAACCCTGAACAAGAAAAACAGAAAACCAACGAAGAAAGTTAATATTTTCATGAAAAATAAACTTCTATCCGAGCCTTTTAGAGAGAAATGTAGCAAAATATTATTAAGTGATTCGATCTTGAAAATTTTGTGCTCAATATAATAAATACGCCTTCCAAGATGCTATTTATACGGATCCTTCGAGTACAAAGAACCCCACGCTGACTGCTGGACACTTTATGTTAGGTAAGGACCTTGATACTTTTAATATAAAATCTGTTTTAAATTCTTTACGAAAGTAAGGGTTGGTATTGTATTTAACTGATTCTCATTGAGGTTAGTTGTAACTGGCAACGCATGCGATACATTTTTTTATGAAAATAAGGAACGAGACGAGGAGGACGTTAAGCTGATGTTAATTGATACGCCTTGCCCATTACAATGTAGTGGCGATCAGGATTCTTGAAAGACCCAAAAATTCTTAGCGGCACTACAACAGCGTTCGTCACCTTGAGACAACATGTAAACTCTTATTTGCCCAGTAATTTCACTAGCTCCAGCGCCCTTCAGATCGAAACACAGTAATGCTTACATATTACTGCTTCACAGCAGAAATATATATTATATATATATATATATATGCAAAGGAGCCTCCCACTGGTAAAAACTGCAACTCACTCTGCGAATCGTTATCTTCAGCTTATTTGGCTATAGAACTTAAATAGGAATAATAACAATTAATAATTGCGCTTAAAATTTCTCGGATCTGAGATAACCGACATAACTCACGCCGGGTTAATGATGTACCAACTAGGGCCGTGTTGGTTGTACGAAGACGTACATTGTAAACGAATTTAATTATGGGAAGTCATGTCAGAAGGAAAAAATCTGCACAAAACTGGTAGGCTCGCATAACTACCTTATAAAATCAAATACTGGTAATTTCTATGCCATTTTAGAATTTAGAAACCATCCAGACAATTTACTCCCACTTACAGAACCTGGGAACGCACGTAGTTTAGTATTGCAGATGTTAAGTAAAAAGTATATAATAACCTCATTAAGATTTAATTCAATATGCCTCTTAAGCAAACCTTATACCTTTAACATTAATAAGATACTATTATTTGTATGTGCTACCTATTGATTTTTTTTTTATGGAACAGGGGGACAAACGAGCGTACGGGTCACCTGGTGTTAACTGATCACCGCCGCCCACAATCTCTTGCAACACCAGAGAAATCACACGAGCGTTGCCGGTCTTTAAGGAAGGAGTACGAGCTTTTTTTGAAGGTACCCATGTCGTATGGTCCCGGAGACACCGCACAAGGAAGCTCATTCCACAGTTTTGTCGTGGAAGAAACCTCCTTGAAAACCGCACTGTGGAGGACCGCAACACATCCAGATGGTGGGGATGATATCCGAAGTTGTGGCGTATATAGTGCGTGATAGATTTGAAGTCGCTGCCAAGCCAAATGTAATGTATTAGTGGTGATGATATTGTAAAACACGAGTGCACATAATATGTAAAGGAAAAAGTTGAATCTGGAATCTGAAGTAATAAGGCTGTGATGTAAAATGAAATTTATGAACAGTGCTGATGTAAAACGAACTACAAATTCCTAATTATTATTTTATTCTATCAACATATACCATAGCAAAGGAATTCCCTTTAAATCGTTGATTTATTTTATCCAAAATCTGTTGAATTATATATTGAGAATTATTAAATAGTTTCTCCATACTTGCTATCAAAATTCAATATAAACGTTCCTCCAAAATTAATAACAAAAAATGCCTATTCGTTGTTTGTAGTACCACAATCTAGGACTAATCTGGGTCAAAACGCAACTATTTCTAGGCTCTGTAGATCATATAACTCACTGGCCAAATCGCAGAACATTGATTTATTCATTCCGCTTGCTCAATATAAAAAGAAAATACTTAAATTAAGTATATACACGTGACTTAGAAACCTTGTTTTCATATTTCATTATTATTTTTCGATTATATAATAATCGATTAGATAAAAAAAAAATATAGATTTTAGTTTTTAAATTGTTAAAATTACAGTCTTATAAACGTAGTAAAAATTATGAATGCTGTGGTAGCTTATAAGTGATTTAACTCTAATCTATATTATTTTTTAAGTTTAAGCATGTAAAGAGTGTAATTTGTTAGTTGCCCAAATAAATAAATATTGAGATATATATTGCTATTAAAACAAACATACCTGTCAAAAACAAGCACAGTTGTTTATATCTATAACATAAGTAGAATATTGACGTAATAACACAACGCTTCTGTATTTATTATTAATGGTTCGCTGATGTTTGTGTATTGGAGAATTAATGCTTTGTTTATGGGTCAACGTATCTCTCGTCGGGGAGCTATTAACGAAACGAAATTTACCACTGCCAGCCATTGTATTCACAGAAGCGGAGTACATATTGTTATCCAACTATTCTATACCTACTATAATTCCATAAAAAAAAACCATTCCATGTAATATTATTGACTCTGTTAAAGACATCGCAAACATCTTGACTATACAACTATTACACAAATAAATTTGAAAACAAAATTTATGAACGATGCGGGACTCGTACCCGCGACCTCATTGTTCAAACGTTCGAGTGTTCGAACCTGTAGATGAAGCCACAACCTGAGAGTTGAACAAGACGTGCGAGATTTATCAACGACACGTCACTCAGAATCCAAGCAAGTGTTGTAATGAATCTCAGTACAACATTACAACACCCGTTTGGATGATGTAATGGTTACTAGAACAGTTTTTTTTTTATGTTAGCAGTAAGATAACTGTTTCAGAATCTTTTATAGAGGATTCATATTATGGGCGTAGATAAAGTCTTGTATGCAACTGTTTATAATTAGGTATTGAACAACAGTTGCATAAAAAACCAATACCAGCTATTACTCGCGAATTCAAACGCATAAACCAGTTCAACCATATAAGTTTCTTTGTTTGTTAATTCCGCCAATATTGGCAGAATTAACACCCATTATGGATTTCCGCAAAGTAACGCCTAATTCAATAAATTTTCTTAATATTAATATTAGCAATATGTTTTTTTTAAAGTGACAATCAATAAAGTCAATTTCCAAATATGCAAATATTGGGGTTGAGCAGGTTATCAACTGTAAAGTAGATTCTGTAGACGTTCTGGTTGAGTGGAACGCACGTAAACGAAAATGTTTCGTATTCATACAGATACCACGCATCGAGCAATAAGAATGTGACTATCTGTGGAAACTCTTTGCGCATGAAGGGATCGAAAAAAAACAAAGTGTTTTTATGAAATTCAGTACAACATTGCAACACTCGTTTGGATGATGTAATTGTTATTAGGACATTGGGTGTTTTAATGTTGGCAATAAGCTAACTGCTTCAGAATCTTTAATAGAGGATTTAAAGCAAGGGTGTAGATAAAATATAATAAACTTAAATAAAGTAGTCACACTCGGTCGGCGACGACAGAAGTGAAAACTTAACGAATTTTCCCTTTATATTTTATGAATGGTCAGAAAATATTTTATCATGCCGGAAATACTTTAAAATGAAGTGTATTTGGTAACGGTAACAGTATCGCGAGGCCAATTATTTTTTCTTACAATTTCTTTTCTAATAATAATAATTTAATTCTATTTTTTGCATACTTGTAATCTTATCTTTTATTGCTGCACTTTCGTTTAATATTTTCTTGTTTTTAGATCTTGTTATATTAATATTGTTTTACACATTTGGAAATGTATTGAATAGAAAAATAACCATTAATAAAATATTATTATGTTTTTTCTTTGTTAATCTTTCCAAATTTCTTGCAAAACCTTGCGCCCCACAAAGAACCATTTTCTATGCTAGGAAGAAGTAAAACTAAAGAACTAGGAAATTAATACTGTTTTTATGTGGTAACAAAACGAATCTTTATATCAATTGAAAATATATTAAAAATTACAGAATCACATCTACCTGATACCTCTCATCCATGCACTTTAAAACGTAATCGGTGAATACCGCCAAGTTAGTCACGGTGGAACGATCCTTCATAAAACCATGTTGTTCGAAGGGGATAGACCTAGCAATTGTTGGGGTAATCCGCTTGCAGATAACCGTCTCAAATAGTTTGCTTATCCCATTGAGGATTAATATTGGCCGGTAGTTCTCAATTTTAGTTTTTGATCCACTTTTATGAATGGAAACTATTAAAGCTTCTTTCCATTTATCTGGGAAGGCGCAGAAAACGTTAAGGGACAGATTAAAGATTATGGAAAGGGGCTTAGCCAAGGAAGAAGCACATTTATGTAGAAAAATTGAGGGAATGCCATCACTACCGGCTCCCTTATTTGTATCCAACGACTTTAGCAATTTGAGAGTTTCATCTTCTTGAATAATAATATTGCATATCGTTTCGTTGTGTGTAATGTTTGTGAAACTTGGCGCATCGTTTGAATTTGCTGGTTTTACGAATACGCTTTCAAAGTATTTACTAAAGCCATTGCATACTGTTATTTCATCGGAATATGTAGATTGTCCCAATGTGAGTTTTACAGGATACCCATTGTTATTGTTTTTGAGTGATTTTATGTAGGAGTAAACGACTTTAGGATCTTTACGAATATATTCTTGCATGCGCTCTGTATAATCTGTAAAGCACTTCTTTTGAATATTTTTTTGCCTTGACCTGAGTATCACAAATTCATCATAGTCGCGAGGATTGTTAGTTTCCTTCCAATTTCTATGTTTTTTAAGCTTTTCCTTTACTATGTGAATCAGAGATTTAGAGTACCATACAGGGAATTTAGATTTGGATTTAACTTTAACTGGGATGTAGTTGTCTATAGATTCTTTTAAGCAAGCGTAAAAAATATCGGTAATGTCGTTAATTGAATCCGCTGATAGAATTTCGTCCCACTTAATTGAGGAGGAAAAGGACAAAGTTTCATTTATTTTAGTGTAATCGCCTTTAAAAAAATTTGGGCCTTTAGTAGGTTTACGCTGTGTATTACAAATTAGCAAGTTAGACAGATCGAATTCAAGGCAAGGATGGTATTTATCTTCAGAGACAAGAGGCAAGGAGCTGTGGTTGACTTCAAAATCGATGTTACTAAACAAGAGGTCCAACGTATTTTGTTTGCAATTACAAATTGTATTCTGCTATTTCAGGCCTGCCAAATTGCATATGTCGTGGAAATTCAGAAATGCATTTTGTAGTTCTACTGAACCTCTGCTCTGAATAGCTGGCCCGGACTCTGACCATGTAATGTTAGGCAGATTAAAATCACCAGTAAGGAGTATGTAGTCATTAGGATATAGAGAAATTATTTCAGCAAGACGGGTTGAGATGGAACTGATGCGAGCAGGTAAGAGGTTGTCTGGTGGCGCATAAATTAAGCCAATGTGAACATTGCGTCTTCCTTGAATGTGAAGAGTTTCTGCTGGTATGGTCGCTCATACAGACTCGACGCCAGGGCAAACCCAATCTTGTTGATGTAAGATTTGCAAATTCTTAGAAGCACATAATAATACTCCACCACCTAATGTCTTTTTGGAGGTAATTACTTACAAATAAAATCTTAGAAGTGATTTGTTGTCACATGGCACTCCAACCATTGCAGCTAGCAATTGTCCTTGGCCTTACAACAAGAACCTTCTATGGTCCAACTACTTTATAAGAAAATAGACCTAGTAACTTTTTACACAATGAAATAAATGGAACGCGAGAGGTCGCGGCTTCTAGACTCGCATCGTTCATAAATTTTGTTTTAAAATTTAATTTGTGTCATTAAAATCCCAGAAGTGAGGGTTATCTCTTTAAAAAAATAACTAATTGATTAGTAACTTTTTGTTGATCAGACTCACAAAAACATATTAATTACAACTTCAGCCAAGTAAGTATTATTTTTGAATAAATTAAATTTGTTACCATAATTTATGAACGATAATGGATTTTGGTTACAAATTTAATTTGCATAATGAATCCTAGAAGGGACATCAGTTTAAAAATAACAAATTGCTTATTATTTTTAATTCATAGTATAATATTGTACACGAGGCCTTAGATACTCTGCAAATAATTACTAACACAACAATGATAGCACAGTACACTGATAACAGCTCTTATCATTGTCCAAAGCATAACATGAACATTACGGTTCTGTCAACACGCCAATATTTTAAATGAAACTTTGAGATTATTGCACATGACGTGTGTTGTTTTTAACGAATAAACCTAGATTCTTATTTTTTATGTGAAACTTCTTTAGAATCGCTGTGATTTGAAACTCGATGTAACGAAAAAGCGAGACGATAGAGGCACAAACAGGTTAGTGTATAGGATTCATCCGGCGAGAGAATGAGAGAGACACATAAATTCATAAGAATTAACTTGGAATAAAATGAGATAGGAAACATTTTACAGTGTTTTGGTACCAGGCGATTAAAGTTGAATAAGAGATTGTCTTATACAGTATGCGAGTATACCTTAATATATTCTGAAGTCAAGCGCACGACGTTTTACTACAAAGACACGAGGAGAACATATGGTAGCGGTGATAGTAATGTCTTTCATAGACATGTGTCATCCTAGTAACATGTACCAGGACTTCATATGCAGTTTAGAGGTTCATGCGCAATGCACATCTTAAAATTATTATGCAATTACTTACCCGTTGTTCTTGTTATTCGTTGGTGTTCGTGGTTCTCCTTGTGTGAGAAACTAGCTTTTTTAATAGCCAGTAATTAGCGCAAAATATTTACTTTATATCAAAATATTATCAAAAGACAAAGTGACGAATTATTAATGCTATAATGCCATACATAGTAAATTAACAAAACTTGAGATTGGAAGCACTTTTGCTTAGTTGGGTTGACGGAAGGTATTGAATGTGATTACGAGGATATTTTAGAAATAAATACCACAATCTATCCAATATATTACGTCTTATGTTACGAATATAGATAATTCATACGTCTAGATAGAGCCTCTTGCTGTTAGACAACCGATAAGAACAGGCCAGTTTTAATACTTTAGTGTGCGTGCATTGTTTAAAATATAACTCTAAACTCAATTTTCTTCGACGTTTTGTCAGCTGTCATAAAAATCTAGGCGTATAAATGATCTAATTGTCTAAGTATTGTCTAAAACGCGAACTTGATTTTTGCATCGGGCTGCCTTAGCTTTAGCTCCGCAAAATTCAGCTGTTAAATGACTATAAAATCGAAGTTTTACGTGAGTAAAGTCTGAGAAAAATCAAAGTACGCTTTATAAATCTCAGCCTAAGGGTACAAAGTAAGGCCACTTATACAACCGAAATATGTCGCAGCCCTAGACTAACTTCAGTTATATGTAGGTATCTGTCAAAATGTTTGCGACTCGATCGAAGCGCGGGAAGCAATTGAGCTGTCAAAAACACGAGATATTTATTTGCAACTTGTGAATAAGTTGTTTGGCTCGCAGCTCCGAATTCGAGATGAAGATATTGTTGACTCTAATTGGACTTTACGAGTCCGTAATGTACAAATTTGACATGATAATTAAATGGGGATTTGAGCCGGAAATTGCGTAATCTCTGACCTTTAAAGTAATGATTAGAAAACTAACAACAAAACAACATAGATTTTAGATTCTGTTCAAGAGCGTTGTTTATTTTTTAAGCTATCATTCTTGTTCAAAATTATTTTAAACTAATTAAATAACTTCAAATTGTCTTTAAATAATTGTTGTACAGCCATTTCTTAAAAGCACTTTTGTTACGGTAATTGTTTTCGAAATATCATCATCAAAAAATTAAAAAATAAATGTTGATGCAGATAAGTATATTGAAAATATTACAATACCGACTTCAAATGTGCATATACTTTAAAATGCATACACTTATGAGGCAGGCGTACTGAGCTCTAGATAAATTCTAGGCTTTTAAGCGGGCGGGTATCACGAGTTGTGGAAGTCCGTATTATGCACGAGTTGTGTTTCATAATCCAGTATCGGCCATTTTATCATTCCCAGCACAACCCTAAAATCATCCCTTCATCAAAGAAGAATGGAGGCACTTACTTGAAGTCTTCTTCTGTACAGCTCTCTTCACGTTTCGGGGCCCGATTACGACTCCTGGCAGGCGAATCGCACAAAATACGTCGCGTTTTAGACTGTAGCACTGTTATACGAAAAAAATTAGCACCAAACCCACATTAATACACCAAAATTACTCAAATTTTATCACAGCACACATGTCAAATACCACGCAAACGTCATTGTCGAGTGACGTACGCGTGCGCACCAACTTCTCATCAGCGTTCCTTTGACGTTCTGTAGAAGGCTAGTGGAGGCCTTCTTGGATTGTGTGAGTAAGCAAAACGGCCGAAACAGTATCTAAAAGAACACAATTTATTTTAAACGAAATCCCAGGGGAAGGATTAGTTATCATTTTTCCATACAAACGTTCTTGACTATTTCCTCCTTGGTTTTTAGGCCTAGATCAAAAATATTTTCATTTTCATTTTCATAGTCAATTTCATCGTTATCATATTTTTCTTTTTGTAAGAGCGTGAGTTCTTTGAAAAGTGCTAAATCAGCTTATTCATGTCATGAGAAGCCAAGTAGGTATCCGGTATTGGGTATAATGTTATACCCGATCGGGTATGTACCCGACAGCAATAAGCGAAACATTACAATAGTCCAACACAGAATTTTTCTTTCACTTTTTCCCAGCTTACTCAAATATCTGTATTTATATTTGATTTGTATTTAATTAGTTAATTTTTGGAGGAGAAAACTGCTGAGAACGGAACCTTGATTTTTGAGTTTTTTACTCACGATTCAGTCGGAGCTGCAGTTAACCATTTTTTTGGAAAAGGGGGACATACAAGCGTACGTGTCACCTGATGTTAAGTAAATACCGCCGCTCATAGTCTCTCCCAGAGGAATCACAATAGCGTTGCTGGCCTTTTAGAAAAGTTTACCCGGTTTTTTTTGAGGGTACACATGTCATTTCGTCCTACAAACACCGCAGAGCTACTTCCACAGTTTGGTTGTACTTAGAAGTAAATTCCTTAAAAACCGCACCGTGGGGGAACACCACACGTCCAGGTGGTCGGGATGATGACGTGCGAAGGTTCAATTCAGCGGCAGGAGTCGAGTCCTTATCACAATCATGATTATCTCGGTTTGTTGTTTTGGAATTCTACAATCTAAAAAAAAAATTACAAAAAACAACTTGAACATAACTATGTTACGGTAGGTAGCTCAAATACCCGGATGGCATAGAAAAGATTCGGCCTAGTATATTTATATAATTGGCTCCTAAGAATTGAAGAGTTCTGAGTTTCGTTACTTTTTCATGGGTCCCATAATCAGAACGAAACCAAACTCTCACCAAACTACCTTCGAAGGGTATCCTTTCCAAAAATAAAAGAATCACCGAAATCGTTTGACGCGATAATGAGTTATTCGTAAATTTGTCGCGCACATGCTTGTAGCAAATTTGAGACTTATGGTTTCTGGTCTTACTACTCATAGATGCCATTGTCAGATCTGGGCCAAAATGATATCACACGGGAAGCACCAGTTTTCAAATAAAAAAAGAATTATTAAAATAGATTCACCATGTCGAAAGTTCTGAGGGTAGAAAGGGTACGAATTTCTTCCATTTTTGAAGTCGTTTAAAAAATGCCTCACCTCAACTCTTAAATTAATTTTAACTAAAATGCACAACAAAAAGTTTAACTTAAACACGTAACCGAACAGTTCTGCAATAAAACAGCCGCAAAGTGCCACAACACCTGCTTATTTAATGAATTTATACCGAACACTCGAATGATATAATTAGCTCTTCCTGAATCCGGCCGGCCCCGTTGTGGGAACAATTAAATTGCGAAGCGTTCAGAAGATTTATGAATTTAATTGTCCATTACTTAATGATTTCGTTTTGTGGCTTTTTACTTACCTGGATAGGAATGAGGATTTATAATCTGATTACATACAAGTGACAAAGCACCTGTTACTTAATCCGCGTTTATTTAATTTTTTTGTTTGTAGAAACCGACCGCTAATTATAACAACTTGACACAATACAATCGGTTCAGGCGTTTCTAGGAGATGTTCTCTCTTTCTCCAAAACGAAACTTCGTAAACGAACGAATTTTAAACGAAGTTTCCGTAGTGATCTTATTTTGTTTTCGGACATACCGATGAAGTTCGAAATCATAGAGGATATTCGGGAGTTATATTTCATGCCAACGATGAGAAATAACTAGTGACAGCCTAAAATATCTGTATTACACACGCAATGTAAATATTTCAACTTAGTATTTAACGATTCCGCACACAATACTACCTTATGTTTATTTTCTATAAGGTAAATAATCCTCATTTATGTAGATAAGAGGAACGGACCAAGAATAGACCCTTGTGGTACCCCATACTGATAGAGTCCCAGGAGATCTCCTCCCATTCACGTCAACCCTCTGAATTATTTGTTTGAAATATGAAATCAGAAGATCGAGCATTTTGCGCAGGATTTTTCTGCCATCAAGTACTAATGTGAAAGCCTTATTGTTTCGGTCTAAATTGACGTTATAGCCATCACTACTAGTAATGAGACTAAACATACTATGACTCAACGCATTGAGCCCAATTAAGAAGCTGCTGAAAATTTTGGGGTTTTATAGAATCCTAAGCGGCATTGCCTTGAAGGCAAGGAAACTTAAATGGAATTGGATGGGGCATACTATAAAACTAGAGAGAAATATTGTAAAACTTTAATGAACTAGTATCCGAGAGATAGAAAAACAAACCGAGGTAGACCATTTAGGAGATGGATGGAGGTGATTGAAGCAGTTGCCGTATGGACTAGAACAGCTGAAAACAGGAGTCTGTGGAGGCAGTTGGAGATGGCCTATATCTATTATAGACAAATAGACCATACTCATAATAATTCAACTGATAAAAAAAACATTTATGAAGGAAAATATTGTTAAATTTAAATAATAATTATGTAAAAAAAAAGGTTAAGTATTTTGTCTGTATAAAGGCTTATTTTATTTATTTACAGAAGCTCTTGCGCTTCCGCTTATTGGCTATAGCACAACTATACTAAACACAAATATTGAGACAAGTTTATCTGTAATCATATTTTTCCCGCGTTTTTCGGCTGTTATCTATAATTTAGTAAATGTATCGAATGCCATTTATGAATTATTTATTTCTGTAACTTTTAACAGGTACTAGGAACCATATTATAGTTATAAATTGAACTGCAACAATGTAAGAATTATCTCGGGAATTTTTAAATTTGTTGAGTAAACAAGATCGCAAATCCACACTGCACAGAGTAGCGATCACGTAGAGTATACGACACAGAGTAAAGGCGAACCGATCACGTATCATTTGATAAGTCGTGCTCTGGGACTGAATGTAATTCAATTTATAAACTATACGCTCAAAGCCATCTCAAAGTACTTTCTTGTTTGGATTTGAGTCAAGATATACCTAGAACAATGTTACATAGTTTAGTAATGTATATTTCAGTGTGGTTGGCGTTTGTACGAACAAATGAGATTAAATAAAAATAACCATATATTTAACATTTCATGTTAGTCTTTGAGGTAAGTTTCTCATTTTTGACAACTCATACCATTTTTATGTGTTTTAAAAAAGCTTGTAACTCAATAAATCACGCAAATTCACATGTTATATCAGGAAAATGAGGTTTAGAGGTTTAGTTCCGAAACTATTTTATGAACTTATGGTATAGGGTTCCAATAAATGGCATAGTTTAGAAGCTAGCACTGATTTAATCAGGAACTACTTCGCATTTCACTGTATGTTGTGTGGGGGAGAGCAGCACACATACTATTTGCTGAAACTATTTGTAGATACATATTATATGTAAGACTTTCGTTGTATTCAAGATTAAATCATATACATTTAAAATTGTGGATATAATAATTTAAATAAAATGTAACAAGTAAAATTTCAAAAATGTTATCATTATATTATGTGAGGATAACCAAATAAGTAGGATGATATAAGTATATATATATTATATCAAGTAAATTAGACGACTGAAAGGTGCGTTAACAAATTTTGGTTGTTGGCGAATAAAGTTAAAAAGGTAGACTTGTGTCTTACCTCAGGAGTTCATTCTTATGTTAAGCGTTAATGTTACCGTTATCGTGAATTTGATTTTCTTTCAATCCTGTTATTTATTCCCACTACTTTTCATTTTTTCATATTTTTCACTCTTAGTAGAGTGGTCGAGGCTATGGGGTTGTACTTTCTGACTGCTCTCATCTTTAAACTTCCCAATTTTTTCTTTTTAAATAAATAACCTAGCAGCATACTACAGCTCATTAAATACTATCTGAAGCTTAAGACACAGAGAAAAAATCACCTCTATAGCCTTTCCGTTCCGGGAAACTCTGATCGCGCGCGGTATGCCTCAGATTGGCGTGCGATCTGTCAATGTGCATTATTTAACATGTATCAATAGATTGCTTTTAATTAAGATGATTTAATTGTAAATGTATCTGAAAGCTTTTGAAACAAGCTATAAGACCATGCAAAAAAACCATTCCATAAGCAAAATAAGGGTTAGTACTTCGTGAGGGAATAGTGTGCCGTACGGCACTTTCAGTTTTGGTGAATCTGAAAAATCTAGTGGCCTGGGGCCTGCCGATTTCGGAAGGCTAGTCCGCATATCCCGAATCCATACAACAAATCTCAATCAAACTTAATGACTATTGAGTATTTATTATACTACGACCATAACATATATTCCTCAATAATAATTTAAGGGTCTTGGTCTTCTCGTGACAGGTACTAAGTAAGTAGTAATAAAATTATTTTCAATAAATTAAAGTCATCTCCATACTTTCGACTAGATCATTTATTTGTAGAGTGGAATGAATTAGGCAAACGCGGCGGGTGGCGTTGCCAAACGCCCGCTACACGAGATTCCGTTGAACACCACCGAGGGACAAATTGTCAACAGAGTGCAAATACGTTGGTTCATAAAATAAATTGCTGGGTGTATTTCGTATAATGTGTATGGCAGCACCTAATTAGCTTGTCTTAGGTAAAGAAAATTAAAGATTAAACTTATATTTTTGTAAAAATGTTTTTACTGTGTTAGTTACAATGAATAGCTTAATTTCTCTAAGGAAATTTGCGATACATATTGCATTTTCTCCGTGCTTTTTCTAGAAGCTTGTAAGTCAGCCCCCATTTGCTAACCTCTACAATTGAGCACATAGAGCTTTGCGTTAAGTTAACACGAGGAACAAACTAAGACTTGTTATGCCTATTACTCGGTTAAGACGAGTTAGTAAGTCTTTTACTGGGCGACGTATATGCTCCTACAATATGATCCCAGAAAATGTACAAAACATATGTGTTACGAAATTTAAAAGTATTGTTAAAAAACGTTTATGTGGGAAAAGTATACCAAATCGTTTTTATGCAAAAACGATTTTCTTAATGATACCACAGACTGGAAATGAAGCGGACACCCTAAGGATCTTTAATTATAAATGTTTATTGTACGATATTACATTCTAATCGATTTTTTTTATTAATAAAATAGCCCGCTGAGTTTCTTGTGCCCGTTCTTCTCAGGTCTAAGGCCGTCTATTTTGAATGGGTGGTAGTTTTTGACGTTCAATAAGTGATTTTAAATCCTGTTTTGAATAAAAAATATTCGAATTTGAATTTGAATTTATATAAAAGTAAGATTATAAATATTGCATAGATGCCGATACTCAAATATCAAGGGAAAAATCTCTTATATTATTGAACCTCTTATGGTATTTGATTCTTTTATAATACATTAGAAGCACTTCAGAATACGATATACAATCTCAGAGTCGGTAAATCAACGTCCAAGGCGGTTGTTATCAGTTCTGAACACAGGAACAGTTGTCAAGTGTCAGTTGCCGCTTGCACAGCGTTCCACACGTCGCGTGTGTGGAGAGCTTTATCTCAACTCTCGCATCTTGTAATATTATATCGTTGAATTATTAACTTTCTTATCAATAAGTTAACTATGAACACTTATGAATTTGGCCTGCGGTGCCGATGCCGCAATACGACGTATTGTTTTTTCTACGTCCGATTATTGTTGACTAATATATTTTCCGTAAAAAAATTCCTAATTTATCTATCTGTATATATAAGGTCAGCTAAGAACGGATTTTAGCCACCTACATCCGCGCATGCTACCGCAATATATAGCCACCGCTGACATGGTATCTAGTACTTAATATAATCATAAACGTAAAATTTTTACATATAAAATTTTATGACACTCCTTAATTGCTCACTCACCAGATCTAATTTTGTCAGGGGCCAATCTATAACTACGTAGCCAATGAATAAATGTTGTGCGGTAGCAAACAAATTAAACAGACACACTTGATTTTATAACCTCCTTCTTTTTTGACATCACGTAAAAAATCGGTTTAATATGTAAGTGTGTGTTTTCTTTGTACTGAAATACTCAAAATTATATCTACAGATGAACCAAGCGTGTGATCCTGTGCAGTTGATAGCGATGAACAGAAAAGTTTTTATTAAACTAATTAATATTATTACCAAAAGAAAACTTCATAAAAAATCTGATATTAAATTATATTATGAAGATTTTCCCATAAGGGTATATACTTTTTTTACTATTCATTCTCCACGAAAGGAGAAATATGTATCCCTCATCCTTATTCAAGCATTTATACGTAATATCGCTCTACTTTTCGTTATAAAAGTCGGTTGTAACGTTAGGAGATTACCCTAATAAAATGAAAGAGGGGAATAATTAAGGTAAGAGGCTTGTTGGAGTACATTATATTACTTTGTGTAGCTAACAGCGGAGCTACTTCCTCGTAAATACTGCGTAATATTATATTATTGTTTACTTAGAACGTACTCAACTTTATTGAGGACTAAGGTTAATGATACTATGGGTATGGAAATAAATCTTAGGCTGAATTTAGTGCTCGACCAACAGTCAGCGTTGACGTCGCGTCGGTCGAGAACTATGACTTAGTTCAGTCCAGCGCTGATGAATTGTTGCGCGTGTAGAGCTACATCGCGCGCTAGCGACAATCGTCGGTCGAGAACTATGAAAACATATGAACGCGTTCAGTCCAGCGCTGATGATTTGCTACGCGCGTAGAGCTACGTCGCGCGCTAGCTAGAATCGTCGGTCGAGAACTATGAAAACATATGAACGCGTTCAGTCTAGCGCTGATGAAAAGCTACGCGCGTACAGCTACGCCACACGCTAGCGAGAATCGTCGGTCGTGAACTATGAAAACATAATATGAACGCGTTCAGTCCAGCGCTGATGAATTGCTACGCGCGTAGAACTACGTCGCGCACTGGCGAGAATCGACGGTCCGCTGACTTGCTATGGCGATAAATTAGTGCGTTCATAACGACGCTGACCGAATGACCGACCGATCGTAACAAAAACTCGTGTTCTGTTTGATAATGAATGAATAAAGTACATAATAATTTTACTACATAAGTAAAATTGACATACAATACATATAGCAAAATAATTTGTGTAAAAATAAATTATTTTGTCCCAGATTAGGCATAGCACACAGTATGGGTGCAAGACAACCATAAATTTAATACTTAAACTTACGTAAATATGTAAAAACATCTACGAATCGGAAATAAACCTCAATATTTTGTCACATGTCTGTTTGCACCAACCGGGATTCGAAACCGGAACCTCCAGCTCAGTGGGTAAGGTCAATATGAGTCATTTTGGGGAATTTTCGACCCCGCTAAACTACTTTAGAAATTAATTATAGTACAATTTGTTCACATACATATTATTCACACGAAATGAATATGGTTTGTTGACCTAGCTATCAAAACAATAATACGAGACACTTTTTGAGAACAGTGGGAGGCTCCTTTGCATTGGATACCGGCTAGATTTTGGGTACCACAACGGCTCCTATTTCTGCCGTGAAGCAGTAATATTTACATATTACTGCTTATTATTATTATATTTACATATTACTGCTTCATTACTGTGTTTCGGTCTGAAGTGCGCCGTACCTAGTGAAATTACTTGGCAAATGAGACTTAACTTCTTCTGTCGCAAGGTGACGAACGTTACTATCAAATAACGTTTTATCTCTTCAATCAAATACCTCTTATTGGAGTCTCGGTTGAATTCGCAAGTACTTTTTTCAATGTTAAATAGGTGTTATGACATTGTAATTATTATGACGGGTACTCACGATATATATTTTATTAATTCGATGTTGTGACCACATAATTATTTTGTTTGCCCTTCCGTTTCATAAAAAAAAATCCATTGAATCAAGTTTGATTATCATCATCATCATCAGCCGGAAGACGTCCACTGCTGGACAAAGGCCTCCCCCAAAGATTTCCACAACGATCGGTCCTGCGCTGCTCTCATCCAACGTATTCCTGAGTTTGATTAGACTAGAAAGAATTTTCATTTATCCGAGCTAATACCACACGTCATCAAAATTGCGCAAACTTAAATCCCGATTTTACCAATCAAAATTCTGCAAGAAGATTTAGTTAAACTTCCTAAAACCAGTCCGAATTCTAGTCTTGACCTCGATTTAAATCAAAGCAATTCCACCAATACAATCTAAATGCGTTTCCAATAACGGAGATTAGGTGTCTAAAACAATAGAATGTTTCAAATAGCTGTCAAAACTGTCATGAAGTATGAACTAAATCAAAATTGTTTTATATGGATGTTTCTATTACGTTCATGACAGTGACAGCTCTTAAAGGTGAAAAATATGTTAAACGTCAAAATTTTGGCGGTCAGTATTTAAATGCGTTGAAGCTATAGCTACGTTTAGTTTATGTAAGTGAAATGCGAATTGAATTTATAAACTCGTTTGTAAGCGTAAACTTAGTTTCAAGGGTTCTATTTCTATGGTGAAATCAGCCCTAAAGGATTGCTTACGTTCTTGCGATTACTGTGGTGTTGTATTAACTTTGTAAAAAATAAACAAACATTTTATTCGATAAAGAATCATATAAAAGGTAAATCATGGAACAGTCGAATACAATGGTAAATCTAACTATAGTTATGACTTCACAACGTTGCAGTTAGCCAAAGGAAATTGCTAATTTACGGACTTCTGCAAGAGTCGAGAAAGCCACAGAGCTCATACGTATATCTAATGTCATTCAATGCTATACCTATATATAGTCATGGATGTTAATATGTATTTATGTATGTTTAAGTAAGTATATTGTATTAAATATATCGTTATCTTGTACCCATAGTACAGGCTATGCCTAGTTTGGGGCAAGATAATTTGTGTAAAAGTGTGTCAATATTACACATTACATTACATTACTATACCTTTATTTTTAATGTTTTATGTACTAGCGTTTTATTGTGGAAATTTTCATTGAGTTTTTAAATTAATTTATGATGAATAAAAAATGTGGGCTTCAAATATGAGTTAGTCATAAAACTCATTTATATCCTCAAAATTGCAAGATCACATTTTCAGGGCGTCTGAGGTTGACAGGAGTTGAGATAGTAGTTTTCACAATTGTTACTATGAAATTCAACGCCATTTTAGCAAAAAACAAAACCATTATAGATTCATAATGTCGGTCTGTCAGTCCGTCTATGTCACAGCCACCTTTTTACAAAATATAAGAACTCTACTATTAAAACTCGGTTGGTAGACGTATTCTGTGAACCGCATTAACATTTTCAAACAAAAATTTAAAAAAAATAATAATAATTTTGGGGGTTTCCCATACTTACAACTGAAATTCATATTTTTTTTCAGCATACCCATAAATGGGTATGGATTGTGTTCAAAAATGCTATTGAGGTTTGCAATATAATTTTTTTCCTATGGTTTGCACGAGAGACACTTCCAAAGCGGGAAAATGTGTGGCCCTCCTGCAATTTCTAAAATAAATAATGACAAAACTAAAAAAAATATATGACGTACACTACCATGCAAACTTCCACCGAAAAATTGGTTTGAGCGAGATGTAAAAAGTTTTTTTTTTCTAATACGTATAAATGATGTGAGCTCATTTGCACTGTATGATTTTGAGCAAATATTTTTTGCCTATTCCATTTAAATAATGTAATAGTATTTTCCTTTCTATATAACTTTTATATTATGTTACTTGCTGCTACGGAACCCTTCGTGGGCGAGTCTGACTCGCACTTGGCCGTGTTTTATTATTATGGTTAAATATATATATTTTTTGTAAAATATTATCTTAATATAAATAAAATTTCTTTTGTGCGGCTGTTGTAACTGAACTCCTAAACGGCTGGACCAATTTCAATGAAACTTTCTGAGTGTCTTCAGGTGGATTCGAGAATGGTTTACATTCACAATTGAACTACCTCCTAAACGGCGATTCTGATGATTTTTTTGTGTGTTCCAGTGAATTTGAGATTGGTTTAGATTCTCAATTCCGTCCATATAATATAATTCTCCTGCTCATGTGTATGTTAGTGAACGACACCTAACGGCTGGACCGATTTTTCAAAATTTCAGACATGTGTACAGGACAACGTCTGTTGGGTACACTAGTAATAATATAATATTTAAAGGGGTTACACTAAAGATATATTGGTCCACGTTTGAAAAGAAAACAGGTTTAAGAACTTCGTAAAAAAATAACACGTATTGGATAAGATAAGATTTTGTCTTGTTGTTGGTATTCCATTCATTTCGGCTATATAAAGAATTTGTAAGGCACCTCTACGACTCACGAAACATGTTATTCTCTGTAAATATTTTCTAGATAAACAAGATATAATTTTATTTCTCTTTGTATTCTAAATATGGCAATATTCAAATAACTGTTTGCATAAGTAGGTATCACTCAAATAAATTGGAAGACGTAAAAGTTAGTGCATTTCAAACTATATATACCTTTCGCAATGTAAGGACAATATTCGGATTGTTTGTAAATAATATTGAAAATGTGAGTTAGTGCTTATTATTTTAACTATCGGATACATTGCGATGTTGGATGTTCGGGTATTAAATGATAAAATTGACTCCGTTTATAAGATCCTTTATAATGCTCTGTAAGAGCTCTCATACTAGTTGGAAAGATGAGCGTGTGCATATGCACATGAAAATAAGGGACGATACGAGCAGGACGTTCAGCTGATGGTAATTGATACGATAACAATGCAGTGCCACTCAGGATTCTTGAGAAACCCCAAAAATTCTTCTGAGGGGCACTACGGTTGCGCTCGTCACCTTGAGACATAAGACGTTAAGACTCATTTGCACAGTATTTTCATTAGCTACAGCACCTTTCAGACCGAACCACAATAATGTTTACACGTCATTATTGCTTCACGGCAGAAATAGGCGCCGTTGTGGTACTCATAATCTAGCCGGCATCCTGTGCAAAGGAGCCCTCCACTGGTAAAACATAGATCTTTTAAAAAGCAAATTGATGACATAGAGTGGGGTTTCCGTGAGGAACAAATTGAGAAGAAAAAAACAATTTAATGCGCGACAATTGCCGCTGTAGTTTGAGGTAGCAGTAGTGTAAATGTATAATAAGGTAATAAACATGTAATGTGTATAATGGTTACACAGAAACTACAACATTATATTTGATTATAAGCACAAATTAGAATATTATACCCACCATCTGGATGTGTGTCCTCAAGAGTGCAATTTTCAAGGAGCTTGCTTCCACGTACTACAAAGCTGTGGAATGAGCTCATTCACCGCACAAGGAAGCTTCCTTGTGCGGTGTTTCTGGGGCGATACGACATAGGTACCTTCAACAACGCTCCTGTGATTGATGTTACCAGAGAATGTGGGGTGGTGATCACTTAACACCAGGTGACCCGTAGGCTCGTTTGTACTCCTTTTCCATAAAAAAGTAGAATTTAAATAACGCAAATTGTGGGGTAAATTTTATAGCCATGATTCCACTACCAAAGAAACTATTCCTATTACTTCTTAATTTGATCTTAATTTTTCACGAAGAATTCTGAAGAGATTCAATAAACAGTACCTCTTTTTATCAGAGAGTATTTCACTCTGAAGAACAACTGTGGTTCATTGCCCCCACAAAATTATCGCCATTCGATACTTCCATTTCAATTGAATTGCAGATGTCGAGTCGCGATACTGATATTGATTCATCCAATCATTCAGAATTCCGAGCCTTATCGATGAGCTGTTTAAATAAAAAAAGGAAAAAACACCTAAACATATTAAAACAAACCCTTATCGGTGTTAGTTGAACACATAAAGGTGATTTGTTTGTCTCGTGGGTGAGAGTCACACTCTCCACACATCCAGGTGGGGTGGGGGAGGCATTTGAGCGAGGATAAGGTATAATCAGACCCAAACGAGCTCACGTCTGTACGCTATAAATCACTGAACTCCAGCGATGAAAAACTTCACAATATTAACATTATCAAAATTCAAACATTTTTCAACTCATAACCAAAGTTTGTTAACAATGTAAATTAAGAATTGTTTCAAGAATGATATTAAAGAGAATTTAAATACAACGTTCAAAGGATATAAAGTATTGTTATGACACAGTGTCAAAAATACTATAAAAAATCTAAGTCTAAATACTGGTCATTTCTTAACTGATAATTTAAAAAAGGATAGCGAAGCGGTATCAAAGGGAGGTCAATATTTATTCACGAGATTCAAAATATTTATGAACCGTAGTAACGCTTGCATAACATATCCCAAAAAAATAAAAATATGTTATTATTTAAAGTGTTTGTCCTTGCTCAATACACAACCTCGCTCGTCGTGGTATGGTTTGTGTGGCATTTTGCACCATCGTCGGTGTTATACAAATGATTTGAGTTTTCTTTAGTGTTAATTCCGCCAATATTTGTCTTTAAACAATTCGACACGTGTTTCGCCAAAATCTGGCACGAGACAACCCGTCCTGAGGATGCCTCGTGTAGAGGCGAAACACGTGTCGAATTGTTTAAAGACAAATATTGGCGGAATTAACACTAAAGAAAACTCAAATCATTTGTATAATTATGGATTTCCGCAAAGTAACGCCTACTATAATAAATTTTCTATCGAAAGTGTTATTAATGCGAAAACCGATCCAACACGCTGTTCCATCTTGGCAACCCTTGGTGCAATCGGAAAATACACTCTGTCCTTCACATAACCATTTTTTGAAGTACTTAAGTATTGATTCTTGTATTGAGGAAGCAAACATTTATGAATAAAAAATAGAAAAACTATTAAAGTAGACATTTATTAGGTAAAAAAGGTACGTAGACCTTTCTGTTGAATAATCTAGTTCCCTGACATGAGAGCTTATTATGTTTGACATAATTTCTGGCTTTGATAATCTTAATATATATTAATTACGTGACACGTTGTTTGTCCGCGATGGACTTCTAAACTAATGAACGGACTTAAATGGGGATTACTTCATGGAGTGCAGTTTGGTCCAACTTGAGAGATAGGATAGTTTTTATTTAGATTTGGGACTATAATTATTTTTATTTTCAATATTTGTTTTGTATGGACATTTTTTCTATGAGAGAATTTAGTGACGTACGGTTTGACAGTTCCGTTGTGAAACAACTTAATTATAACAACAGGGAGCATTTTTTACGAAATAATTCTTGATGTTTTAAGATATTATTGGCAAATTCTTATAAAAAAGTTTTTTCTTTTATTATCTACAGAACAACGTCTGTCGGGTCAGCTTGTTAATTATATTTTTACGGGGTATTTTATAACACGTTGTATAATCCAGTGGTGCGAAGTCTAATCGGTCAACAAACATAGAATTGGACAAATGAAGTATTAAGAGATCCCCAAAATATTTTCACATAAAAAGAGTAATGGTATTATATCGTTAGAACAAGCATTTTTCTATTCGGGAACTAGTCGATAAGATAGGACGTTTTAATTAGAGATTGGAAGTGGGTGCCATGTTATCAGTACACGATAATCTAGCAAGCGCGACCTTGACACGACCTAACATGTCGAGTTTGTATGGCGAATTGGCTTAAAGTCCTGTACTAAAAAAAAGTCTAAACTGATAACAGGACATGCTTCCTTGTACCCTCGTCTATTAAACTATTTGTGAATCAGGTATTTGCAGCTGAGACCTTTCAAAACTGAAGCCAAAATGTGTATAACACATTTCCACACTCTTTAATTCAACGGTGATCCAGTGTGTTGATATCTATATCATCAATTTCTTTTTAAAAGATCTATGTTTTACCAGTCGAGGGCTCCTTTGCACAGGATGCCGGCTAGATTATGGGTACCACAACGGTGCCTATTTCTGCCGTGAAGCAATAATGTATAAACATTATTGTTTTACGATCACAAAGTACGGCTACGGCAGTAGCTAATGAAATTACTGGACAAATGAGACTTAACGTCTTATGTCTCAAAGGATGAGCGCAACTGTAGTGCCCCTCAGAAATTTTGTGGTTTTTCAAGAATCCTGAGTGGCACTGCATTGTAATGGGCAGGGCAATTACCATTAGCTGAACGTCCTGCTCGTCTCGTCCCCAAAAAAAATATTGGAAATATAATAGAATAATTAAAATATTAAAAATATCTAAAATCGACGCAAAATCCATTATAACCTACTCACCTATAATCCCAACATCAAAGAATCTTCATATATTGGGCTTAAGAAAAATATTAAATATCAAAAGCAAATTGACAAACATGTCACGAAACGATATTGGCCTTAATCACATTTGGTTGATCAAAGAGTTGTACTGAACAGGATATTGTGAGTTGGCTGATGAAATCACGTAACCCTGAGTGTACCCATTGTTAGCTAGAAAACTTATCAAATCCTACAGAGACGTACTCGGAGACTCATAATATTTTTTTTTTGCATTCAACTTTGCTGATTAAGTTTCTACAATTAATTTAATTTGTCGTATATTTAGCCAATTTATTAGCAAATTAGTAGTTATATTATATTACATACATGTTAGCCAAGTAGCGTTTTACCGATGGCCCGATAATAGAAACAATAACCGCTAGATGTCGTTATTGAAACGGCGTCAAATACTGTTTCCTTCAGAATTAATGGCGTTTGAGTGAGGTCTGTGTTCAGTTCGGCACACAGACAGTCACGGCGTTTGACAGTGACGTTTAGTTTTAGATGTCAAAAGTGACGTTCGTAACTGATGACAGAACTAGTCAACAGGTTGGACTCCCGACTCAGTCGTGTTGAGGCCTTCGGCGGAGTCGCACGCAGGACCCACCGCTCTTTTTATCCGTTTCCATCCGTACCTGGGTGCTATTGTTGAGTTTGATTATTGAAACTAAGTATACCTTTGTTGAACAAGCCGATTTAACTCGTATTTCGTATTATTTCTTGAAAATAACCTAAGGTATGCAACGTGGTGGAGAGGGCGTTTGGGATCGTTCGATTTAACACCGCGCGAACGACTCCGCTCCGACATTCATATTAAATAAAATACAAATTGTCATTACACATTGCATTTTTTATAATATATCATGCATTATGTTTCATTTATTCGTTTGCTTAAGAAATTTTATTATATAAAGCTCTTCAGCAAAAATATGATATTTTAAAGATACCAATACTCAAGTCACTTACCTATTAAATTTTAACACGAATACCTTATACAGAAAACAATTATACTTACCATATACCTTCCGAAATCGGGAAGTGCAATAATTCAGATATACCAAAATTGGAAGTGCTGCACGGCACACTACAGCTCCTGACCAAGTTCTGATCCTGATTTGGTTTATAAGATGGTTTCAATAGCTTTTTTATACATCCACTCAAATCATCATTATAATAAGTAATCTATTAATACACGTAAAATAACGCGCATTGATAGGCCGTTGCGCGCGCGCCGAAATCGCGCCGATCTAAGACTTACCGCGGCGCGGAGGAACTTGCCGATTTCTAAACATTAAAATAAATTCACTTTACCTTTCTGAAAATAAAATATATTTAACCAAATGTAGATTGAAAGAAAAAAAAAATTTAATAACTGAGAGGTGCTTACCCCGTAGTCGTCCTGTTCTGTGCCCTTACCATATCGCTTCTTTCCCCTTGTGGCCCTATTTACCAATAATAACTAATTCCAATGAAATTACAAAATAATTTTATCTGTGAAGCCGAAAACATTATTTATTCTGTATCAGTTAATACTAATCTAATCTCTTGGCGTTAAAATGGCGCAGTATTCTAAAATGTTACATGACCTACACACATTAATAGAACCGACCGCACCGCTCGAGATGTGTTCACTCAGCTATATATTATATTATTCATAATATTTCCATAATAATACACAACGATTTTATGCGATAAAGTGTTGAAATTTTGATTTTTAGGCCTTAGCAGAACATATATACGGTACGCTTCGCGTCTAATACAAATTTTCTTAACATTTTTCAAGGCCTCCAGCGGTTAAATAAGTTCTCGGTTGAGGGTCGTAAGTAAATATTGATTACACCCCTGGTACTATTATGCTTTTAGAGTCATTTCATTAATATTTGTTTGATATGCGTAATCTTAATAAATATAACGGTAGTTAAATAACTCAATGCTAATGGGGTACTACGCAAATATTAGACACGTAATTGAAAAATGTATGTTCAGAAGGGCTTCGCTTACTAGAAACATATTTGATAATAAACAAAGCCTAAATAATTTATTACTCAGCACCGTGACCTCAAGCGTCAAACGGAAGCTACTGAAAATCAGTGCTAAAGAGGATGTAAATACTATGTAATAATTTAGTTTATTATCAAACTTTCAGTCATTTGACATAAGATTGAAATAGTAGTAATTACGGTATGGCGTTAAGGCACTAAATGACCTTGAGCGATATGAGTTCACGATACATAGGAGTAACAAAGCCAATATTTTAAAAATTCTTGCGTCGAAAATGTAACATTTTAACAGGCACAAATAGTTTAATTGCTTACAATCCTCATTATTGATTACTAATCTGAATAAATGTACCAACACAAAAAAAAGTAAAAGCTACAAAAACAACTTTTATGAGAGAAGTATACTAAGCAAATGTATCATGCCGAGAAAAAACTTGTTTAACTGCAAAGAAAACTGGTAGTTCATAATAGTACTGGAGTGTTAACTTTAACCAACAGCAAACATTAGCAACCTACAAGTAAGACGTAAGGGTATGTGTAACAGGATAAAGTAGTGCCAGCCCGCCATCTATGTGACAAAGCCAATATTTTCAAAATTCTTTCGTGGAAGTTTATATGCTTACAATCCTCGATATTCACTACTAATCTGAATAAATGAACCTACACAAAAAAGTACAAGCTATAAAAATAACTTTTCTGAGAGAAGTACCAAAAATATGCGTCACGCCATGCCAAAAAACTTGTTTAACTTCAAAGAAATGTGGTAGTTCAAAAAGGCTCGGCAGTGTCAACTATAACCATCAGCAAGCATTAGCAACCTACAAATAAGACTTAAGGATATGTGTAACAGGATTAAATAGTGTTCATAGCTCCAAATGCTATATTTTCACCACAAAACTTGTCTAAAAACACCTTTATTGCGTGTTTTCTGTTTACCCTTCGCCTTAAGGTATGGCGATTGGCGACGAAGTATAATACGGCGAATTTTGAAAGCGAACAGTTTCTAATGAGTTTCAAAATCTTTCAATCTATCGATGACGGCATGTTTCATACAATTGAGTGAATCGCTTTTTTCTGAGAGTTTCGCTAGGCTGTTCTGTGCTGTGACCAATTGTCACAGGTAGCCTGAGTAGCATCCCTTTTGATACACACTGCCACACAGCTGCTATATAATATTTTGGAAATGTTATTCATTTATTATAATATGTTCTTGGTTCTTGTTCTTTTTTCATGTTATTTTTCACATAGCTATGTAATATTCTATATGTGTCAAATAAAAGATATTTGTATTATAAAATTATTACGTTGGTAAGTTTCCAAATTTAATGGAAACGGTTTCAGTATTTGCTATCAAGGTACTTTAAGCTTTTTTTTCATAAGTTTGTATTTAGTATCTAATAATACACTATATCATAAAATACTTTTTTTTTATGACAATAAGGGACGATACGAGCAAGACGTTCAGCTGATGGTAATTGATACGCCATGCCCATTACAATGCAGTGCCGCTCAGGATTCTCAAAAGACCCAAAAATTCTGAGCGGCACAACAATTGCGCTCGTCACCTTGAGACATAAGATGTTAAGCCTCATTTGCCCAGTAATTTCACTAGCTACGGCGCCCTTCAGACCGAAACACAATAATGCTTACACATTACTGCTTCACGGCAGAAATATGCGCCGTTGTGGTACCCATAATCTAGCCGGCTTCCCGTGCAAAGGAGCCTCCCACTGGTGAATACATATAACAAAAACATTTTAAATATTAACAATAACAACAGTGCAACTTCGGCCTTCACACAGGATCTTTGTGGAAACAATTACCGGCTTCTGATCTTTTCTGATCCGATTTCCGATACAACTTAGGGACCACCTAGCATACTCCTGGCATAACTAGTTAGTTTAAGCATAATACCTGCAGTGAAAATCTTGTTATTTATAATGCATTTGATCCATGTCTAAGTTTTTGAATTGTTATTCAAGACAATATGTTATGTTTTTAAAGTGATAACCCTCACTTCTAGGATGAATACACAAATAAAATTTGAAAAACAAAATTTTATGAACGATGCGGGATTCAAACCCACGACCTCCGGCGTTCCGTGCCGGTGCTCTAACCAACTGAGCTAACCGTTCGAGTACCGCCTCGCTACAAAATTCTGTTTCCTTTGTTTGACTCTCAGGTTGTGGCTTCATCTACAGGATCTACTTTACTGTTGATAACCTGCTCAACCCCAATATTTGCATATTAGGAAATTTACTTGAGATGTCGCTTTGTAAATCTAAGCAATATGTTATGTTTTTAAAGTTGTGTGTGTCTTTAAAGTATGTGTCTAGTATGTCTTTAGTGTTCGGTATTCGGTTCGGTTCAGCATTGTACATAAAATTTTGTTTTTCAAATTTTATTTGTTATTCAAGCATTCTCCGGACGCATGACAATAATTATTTATTGTACGTTATGTGTGCTACGATACACAGCACATCGACATGTATCTAAACTTTTTTTTTCAGTAAGGATTGAGACGAGCAGGTCGTTCAGGTAATGATACACTCTGCACATAACAATGCAGTGCCGCTCTGGGTTCTTGAAAAACCCAAAAATTCTGAGCGGCACTACAATTGCACTCGTCACCTTGAGACATAAGATGCTTAGTCTCATTTGCCCAGTAAAATCACTAGCTACGGCGCCCTTCAGACCGAAACACAATAATGCTATCACATTACTGCATCACGGCCATAAAGGCGGTGTTGTGGTACCCATAATTTAGCCGGCATCCTGTGCAAAGGAGCCTCCCACTCCTCCGAGATGTGAGAAAGTAAATCCTTCAGCATATTTGGAATGGCTTGACAATTCAAAATCACGTTAGTTAAATGTATTCACAACATAACAATATTTAAACCTATATTTGCAATACTGTGAAGAAGAGTACCAAGAATACTGGGAGATTTTCGCTCTGCATAGGCAAGTTGATCCAATGGCCGACATGGCTGCCAGCTCTTGGGTTTTGAGTTGCTTTATTAAGACGCGTAGATAGTACTTTGTACATTACATAATATCATCTAGTTATTAAAACTTTTTTTGTTGTAATAGGAGGACGAACGAGCATACGGATCGCCTGATTGCACGAAAAAACCGCCCGCCCACCCATGATATCTTGCAACACCAGAAAACCACACGAGCATTGACAGCCTTGGCGTGAGTATAACACTAATTGTATATTATTTGTCGATTAAACCAAACTTGATCTTCAGTTGAAGTCTTGTATTTTTTGTCCTCTATTTGTGGCCATTTTTTAACTGGCACTCATGGTTTATCATAAATAGTAAATATAATTTGCATTAAAATGACGTACAATTTATTAAAAAAGTATATGGGTGCAGTTTACATTAGAAAATTAATTATACTAAAATTAATTACAGAAACTTGCGGCCAATTTTTTATAGGCAGCCTATAGCTAATACATTGCTTACTCCCTAAACGTTCATTTAAAATTAGTTTAATAGAAAAAGACACGTACCTGCAGAATTGAGAGGCGGGATCTTGGAATATTAATACATTTGGTGAGCTTTCAGTATTTTGCTAAAAAATGCAATGAATAATCAATTCAAATCTATAAACGTTTACCTAATTCGAATCCAAATATTTAAATTTACTGTCGCACCTTAGAAATACTTGTTGTGAGTTAAAATGTACTACAATTTTCGGTAAATAAGTACCTCAAGCCTGAATCTTCAAGCAGAAATGTACGCAAAAAAATTCTCCACGTCTTTTTTAACCAATTTATATTAGAATTAGGTTATATTTCATTAATAATGTTATTGTTAAATATTCTTATTGTTCTTATAACAGTTACAATATCAAATCAATATTACTTTATTTATTTACGTCAAAGAAATGACACTTGTGGATGTCAAAATAATGCCTTAGTACCATTTACCACCACTTTAAAAAAATTGAGATTTAATTGGCAGTGACAAGAAACTGATTGCCACTATTTTCACCAATCCTTTAAGTTTTTCTACTATATTAATTTGTATATTTTTTGTGATCCTGTTACATTTCGCCAACTAAAAGAATTACAAAGTACCTGGTATCATATACCATGAACATATACTTCCTGAAAAATGTATAAATTTTACTGTCAATAATTCTGTAGGCTATGAAAGGCACGAAAAGCCATGCTCAAAAGTCGTATGTATAATTGATAGAAATTATGTTATTAAAACATAAAATAAACGGCATGAGTGGAAGCACGTATCCAAACATGTCACAATGGAGTGGACGAATCGGACATAAAGTTTACACAAAGTTTTAATTGGTTGTTACACAAAATGTCTGCAATTTCAAATAATTCTGTTGTATCTCACGGCAACTCGTTACTTGATTTTTAACATATAAATATTTAGTTATTTTATTTAATTAAAAAATGATCAAAGAACTCATGCACAGCACAGCCTATATAAATTCTGTTTCCACTTTTCTTAGCAATTTGGTTAATTTACTTATGAAGTGATTAAATTGTAATTCAATTTATTACACTAATTATGTTTTGAAGTGTAAAAAACTTCTTTAGCGGCGTTGAGCACTTTTCTTGGGATGGGTTATAAAATCATAAACTCTCGTCAGGACACGTGACCTGATCGAAAATTCATAAGACAATTTTATAGAGTGTTTTCGTACCAGGCAATCAAAGTTGAAGAAGAGATTGTCTTATGTATAACACGATTATACCTTAATATATTTTGCCGTCATTCGCATGACGTAATTACTGCATAAATACTAGGAGAACATAAATATAGTAGCCGTGAAATGTAAAAACTTCTTTAGCGGCATTGAGCACTTTTCTTGGGATGGGTATAAAGTGTTAAACTCGTGTCATGACACGTGTACGTAATGTTTAAGTTTTCCCTTCTGCCGGCACTCCCGGAGTGCAACCCGTATTTTTTTTTTGTTGGTCAAGGAAAATACTCTCTTTAGCTAGTTATAAAGAAGTTTTGAACTTATTTGATAAAAGAAACCATTGAGATTTGTTTATTTCTTGTTCCTCGATCCTTCCCGCGCTAGACGGGGTCTTTTGCAATTAAGAGGAAGTATTAGCTGAGGCCTGTCTCACATTTAACATTGTAAATTAATATTTCTGCTAGTTATGCTAATGCAGGCGAAAAAAACTAGTGTGATTTGGACAACTACCGATACGAATGAAATCCTGAGTTAAACTCCCAACTCCTAACAAAGTCTTAAGAAACTGAATTTGTTGAAATATTCCGTATCGGACATGTATAAATTTTAATACTTGGCCTCTGTTGTAAGTACTACTTCAAGTAATCAATAACTTACAAATATGGAAATTTAAGCCCGTAATCAATTACTGTTTGCTGACTGTAGGTTAGTAATGAATTCAAATACACTTTGATAAGCTTCCTTAAACAAATTATATTAACTTAAATGTGGTTTTTTCTCCCTTTATTTTAGTCAGTAGTCTTAAACATTACTTTTAATGTGTTTTAAATTGAGATATGATTCATATTTATATTCTATCAAAATTTTATTTGGTCATAAAAATTCCTATCATAGGACAAAGGGTTTCATATAGAAAAAGATTTTATCATTATAAGTCGCAGCTAGACAGGGACTCGGGCGGGTTCGAATCAGCAGAGGTCAAAGACCGAAGCATTTAAAGAGTTGCCATGTCATTTGTAACTCACAAAATTTGAAATGTCCCTTTGAAGAAACAAGCCCTTTTTATTTGATAAATATTTAAAAATTAAATAAAGTAAATTAAAGTATATCTTTGTTTATAACATACATACAGGGCACAGGGCTCTTTGTTTATAACAAACACACAGGGCATAATACAATAAGGGATACAGGGAGAAAATTAAAACACAAAACTACTCAATTACACATACCAAAAAATAAGAGGACACTATCAGTAAATTTTGCCTAAAAACCATGAGACTACAGCAAAGACCACCTCCGAGGTAATAAATGGCACTGAACTTCATAAAGACAACTATGACAAAATATACTATCTTGACTCATTTCATCCACAGTCCTTATTACGTAGTATTTACATTCCCTTTGGCAGTCCCCCTAAAAACGATCTGGGGAGGTCTTGAATCGTCGAGTTAGCTAAAATAATAATAAAAATGTTACTTTTACGCAAAATCTAATGTTAAAACACAGGTACAATAAAACGCGTTTTAATTCTTTCAATTTTTTTTAATGTGTAATACTCGGTTTAATAATAATAAGGTAAGTCATTCCATATTTTACCATAATTATAACAAAAACCTGCTACGGTCGTATCAGTACACAGAGAATTGTAGTCCATATTTTTGTTGCTACGAAATTAAAGGTATTCTCTATGAAATGCCTTTTGATAGGCTTAAATTTTCCGAACATTGGCCATTGTAATGTATTTTTTTGACACCGTCGGAAAGTAGAGGTTTCAACAAATAGAAAGCACACCAACTCTTTGAGGAAAGTTGATAATTTGACGGGTGAAGTTTCGATTTAAAATAAGGGTTATTTTTTGATATTTGAATCAAAATAAGGTAAAAAAATAAATATAAACGAGTAAATTGCAGTGTATTTGGGACATAAAAAGGTAAATTTTCAATAAATATTGTTTACGAATGAGATTTTTTTACAATTGAGCAACATTTTTAACAAACAAAATGACCATATTTATGCTCAAAGGTCAGAAGACGCTTCCCAATTAGTCAACAGAGTGCAACGTGGGCACTATCTAACTTCAGTGATGGTTTGGTGGGGTATTAGCTATGAAAGAGAAAATGAGCCACACTTTTGTGAAAAACGTATCAAAACATTGGCACAAGTGTATCAAGATAACATTCTTCTCAAGAATCAATAAGTAATGAAGGCCCTTAACAACGCCATGTTGAATAACCAATGGTCCTTCAGCAAGACTCAGCGCCGGGTCATAAAGCACGGTCTACATAGTCTTGGTTGGAAACGAATGTTTCGGACTTCATCAGAGCTGAAGATTATGATTTATGGTCAGTTTTAGAGAGTACGGCTCACTCTGAATGCCAAGCAAACAATCCCTAGCAGTGAAGAATTTTCCAAGGAAAGAGCGCGTGCTTCTATTAATAACTGGCCTCAACGTTTAAAGGACTGTACTGCAGTCAATGGAGACAACTTCGAATAAGCTTTCTGTATTCTGTATGTATTAAACTAACACACTGTAAAAGTTATAAATATGATTTGCAATAGAAACTGTTGTGTCATATATATATCTTAATATATATAAATTACGTGTTACGTTGTTTGTCCGCGATGAACTCCTAAACTAATTAACGGATTTTAATGGGGATTTCTTCATGGAGTGCAGTTTAGTCCTTGAGAGATAGGATAGTTTTTATTTCGATTTGGGACCCATAATTATTTATATTTTAAATTTTTGTTTTGTATGGACATATTTTCTATGAGAGAATTTAGTGACCCACTACCGCTGTGAAACAATTTCATTATAAAAACAGGGAGCATTTTTTACGAAATAATTCTTGATGTTTTGTAATATTATTTGCAAATTGCTATCAAACGGTTTTTTTAATAGGAATTTATAGGAACATTATCTACAGAACAAAGTCTGTGGGGCCAGCTATTATATATATATATATATGTTATATTCATTGGACATTAGAAATTGCTTAACCGATAAATTAATAATAACATAACAATGTCAAGTATCATTCGAAGTATTGTGAATGATATATTTTATTATGATCACAACTTCTATTATTTCTGTCACGAATTCAGAGAAAAGAAAATTATGTTTAGTTTCGGTAAAAGTATTTCTATCACAAGGCTCCAATACTTTTCGGGAATTCAAATTAGATCGCCTACACCCGCCACCATTCCATTAACGCTAAAGAGAAAAATGTCTCACGTTACAAATCTCATAAATATATTATTTGATTATCCACGACTGGTAAGTGGTGTAGTGAAAATGGTTTTTAATACAACCATTTTCAATATAATAGCAAAAAACCTTATACCTTACCCTTTTCTGGCGCTATTTATAGAGTTCCGTCTTTCTAAGACAGCATTACTCCATGTTTCGTATGATTAAGATCCATTTTCGCAAAGCCACGAGGAGCGCGAGGAGGTGTAGGCTCATGTTATAAAACAATATCACCGAGTAATTGAATAATTGAGGACGTTTTGAGAAAAGGAAAGGTCCGAAGTACCCGGAACCGGCGAGCATGTATGAAAAGAGTAATGAATGTAGAGGAAGCGTATGAGGTTTGTAAAGATAGAAGCAAGTGGCATTATATTTTTTTTCACGAGCTATGGACAAATAATACTCTTACGTATCAACTGGGCCTAGGCCAGGTTTATCGGACTCGATTTTCAGACTACACCGATACCGCCAAAAAACCTCCTCTGGCGTCAACCTCTTCTTCCCCGACAGAACCGCTGCTAGGCATCGGCTTCGTGGAGGGAGGCTCTAGTTACTCTTCTTCCGTCGTGCTAATATCACAGGTCTTGTTTTCCAACCACTTTCTTTCCAACCGACGAAGTTACTCAAGAACTTCCGTCGCAACAGCGCTTTTTGCTTGCCGTGTTGCCTCCGATTAAAACATGGCTTCTATCAAAAACTCTGACTGAATTTTCTTGGTAAGGGCCTCTGCACAGGTACTGCGTAAGAGGTCGAAACGAGGACACGTAAAGAACTCGTGGACTGCATCTTCACTAACTCCTGAGTAGGACGGGCACATTGGAGATATCTCGTGCTTATATTTATACAGGTGTGCCTAAGATCATTTGTGTCAGGTAGTAATTGACCTCACCATGATTCTGGTTTAACCAGACATCAAGTTGTGTAATAAGACGGTAGGTCCATCTGCCTTTTGTACTGGAATCTAACTTCAATTGCCATCGTCGTATGCTTTTTAGCCGTTCCTCCTTGCCAAGTTCTTCAGGTCATAGTGTGTGTGAGGCATAACATACGTACTTTGAAGCGGGTGCAATAATATTCATAGATATAGATAATATCATAGCTTCGAGCTTGGAAAAGGTAATCACCAAAGTCAAGGTATTTATATACAGTTATTACAGTCAAAAGCCTGAATAATACTATCCGGTTTCTCCCCATCCTTATTAATTAATTAAATTACTTTGTAGGCAGTTTCCCTAGCATTAATTACTATAAATAATATGTACCTACTGAGTTAATTGTGTATTGGTATAAGCTTTCAAAGACGGGAAAACATTTTACTTTACACTATAAACCTAAACATTCTCGACAATTTTTCCTTGTTTTTTTAAAATTTGATAAAACAGACCCTTATAGGATCACCCTATTGTTCACCCGTCTATTCATCCGTCCGTCTGTTTATCCCTTGGTGGGCGGTATATTTACACCACCGAATAGAGTTAGTTTTTTTGTAAGATTTTCAATAGATGGCACAGACAACTTAAACACGCAGTATCGATAATTGCAAGTGATTTCAATTAGCAATGCATAATTTTAGCCTCGGTGGAGCTTGATTACTCCTGTGTGCTGATGTCTCGTGACTCGCACCTTTTAGCGCGCTCAGGCCTTTTTAGCATTACAGTGTATATCAGATACAATCTCAAGGGAATCAAAATTGATAGGGTATCTTCCGTTGACGATTTACTATGAGAATGGGCAAGTGATACCTTCTTATTTACAAGTATAGAGAAAACTCTGAAAAATATACATACTCGGTGTTCCTGAATAGGTGGGAAATGGGCAAATGCGAAGGACATATGAGCTTTAAGATAAGCAAAAAAAAAGTAAGGTAAAAGTTCGACGGTTTTTGAGCTTATTTGAGCCATTGTATTGTTGCTATTGCCATAAAATCATTGAAATATCGCTTTTTTTGTCTGGGTTTGTTTGCGTGAGTCTACACTAGATGTCTGTTAACTTATTATTTTGTGTAATCATGTTATGTCGAATTTATAGTTCTTTATTCCTTATTTTTCCATTTACATATTTTTTGTTGTTCTAAGTTCGATTGGCTATAGCTTACACTATATATATTTTTTATACTATCTTATATCCTTCCTTGTCTTTCTTCCTAATATGAACTCTACAACATAAACTTAGATATTATATTATAAAGTTACGTACTTTTTCAAAATATTAAAATTAGTTCCTCAGAAATTTGATCTGTGGTGAAAATTAATATTTGCTTTTAAAAATACTGGCTCATGTTTTGATATGATCCCTGAAAGTTCGTAGAAGGCAAATTATAATATTCAAATGAACTGTCAAGAACGTAATAAACCGACGTGTTTTACATAATATTTTCAATTTTATCATAATATAATGTACTTTATAAATTCTCGAAACAAATTTGAGTATTATTTTAAGCACAACTACTTAATTTTATATTTATTTTTTAAAATTAACAATAAATATTATTTAGACGGTTAAATTTTTTAGTTTTCATCTATTTATTGGTCTGATAAGGTTAAAGATTACTATTGAAAAAAATCTAAAACAATTTATACGTCTAGATAGACTGTGACAGATGTGAACACGTCGAAAAAATTGCGGCAAACTGTTAACCTCTATTTTCAGCAACATACACACACTAAAACAAAGTGACATACATATCGCGAGTGTAAGACGTAGCTTGTCATGCACACTAAAGTAATAAACCTTGCTTGTTGTCACGCGTTATTTAACAGCAAGAGCCAGTGGGAGGCACCTTTGCACAGGATGCCGGCTATTTTAGGGGTCCAACGGCGCCTATTTCTGCCGCGAAGCAGTAATGTGTAAACATTACTGTATTTTGGTCTGAAGGGCGCCGTAGCTAGTGAAATTACTGGGCAAATGAGACATAACATCTTACATCTCAAGATGACGAGCGCAATTGTAGTACCGCTCTGAATTTTTGGGATTTTCAAGAACCCTGCACTGCATTGTAATGTGCAGGGCGTATCAATTACCATCAGCTGAACGTTCTGCTCGTTCTCGTTTCTTAATATCATAAAAAGGAACCTCTATGTAGACATACCAATTATCTAAAAAAAAATGCAAAAGACTTATAACAGATATAATAAGATTTAAAAACTCGCCCACACTACAGAATATACATTGCGACATCACAATGTCAACATAGTATTATGAAAGGACTTTGATTATCAAATAAAAATGTAATAGAGGATTATTGAAATGCTGAATCATTAATCCAATTACAAAGCAATCCAATCCGGAGCAAATTAAACAAAGATATTTGCTTCATGGGCCCTCAATTTCCATTTAAATCAAGCTTACTAACTATCCAATGTTTCTTGAAATCACTGACCTAAATTTGCTAATTGGAAATCCTTATAATTACCAGCATTTGTATGAGCTCCCTGTTCGTAACCAATTTTTTTAGGTGAAAACTTACTTAGATGCGCTGCGAACTTTATTATTTGGGTATAAATTAATAACACTGAGATGAGACGCTTCGTTATGTAAAGCTCTTTCGGGTAGGGCCGCTAGAGTCGACTAGGAACGATCAGTAGCGTTTCATGAGAATCGGTCAAGCCGTTTCGGAGGAGTTCAATGTTTAACACAATGACACGAGAATTTTATATATTAGATGTATAATACGGCGGTCCTCCACAGTGTGGTTTTCAAGGAGCTTTCTTCCACGTACTACAAAGCTGTGGAATGAGCTTCATTGTGCGGTTTTAAAAGCGCATACACCTTCCTCAAAAGGCCAGCAACGCTCCTTTAATTCTTCTGGAGTTGTAAGAGAATATGGGCAGCGGTGATCACTTAACACCAGGTGACCCGTACGCTCGTTTGTCCTCCATTTCCATAAAAATGAATAGTTTTTTTATATATATAAGAGTGGGCATGCAACCGCCCATGGACATCCGCAACAACAGGTGTGTCAAGAAATGCGTTGCCGGCCTTTAAGGTGTGAGTATGCTTCTTTGTTGAAGGTCCCTAAGTCGTCTCTGTTCGGGAAAACCGTAGCCGGTAATTGATTCCACAAAGTGGCTGTGCAAAGAAAATTCTAACAAAACGCGCAGTTGTGGAACGCCAGACGTCTACGTGATGCGTGTTTTGTGTCTTCTCGAATCGGACTAAATGTTGTCGGCCTCATTCCAAGACTCTGCAAAGCATAGTCTTGATTTCAGACACAATTTAGTTCCGGTTCTTATCGACCCTATCCCATTGTTGGCACGGCCGGTGTAGGAAGCATATCCTGTGCTGTCGTCTACATAGCAATGAATACTGCTGATTTGCAGCATATCATTGATATGCAAAAGAAACAGTGTAGGGGATAGCACGCAGCCTTGTGGGACACCAGCGTTTATGGGTTTTAAGTCGGAGCATGCACCGTTGCTAACAACCTTGATGCTCCGATCACCAGCTGAGTGACCCTGACGGAAACCGTACTGGCAGTCGCTGATCAGCTGGTGCTCCTCCGGGTACCCCAAGAGCTGGCGGTTGATGATCGACTCCATTATTTTGGAGAAAATGGAGGTAATGGCAATGCGGCGGTAGTTGGACGGATCCGAGCGTACACCTTTCTTAAAGATCGGGTGCACTATAGCCGCCTTCCATAATTTCGGGACTATGCCTGTTGAGTAGGAGAGCCGGAAAAGACGGGTAAGGACCGGCGCCAGTTTCGGAGCACAATATGTCCGCAGAACCATCGGGCCCGCTCAATTTGTGAATGTCCAAGGTGAGAAGCGCCTTACGCACAGCACCATGCCGGATTTTTACCTCCAGCATGTATGACTCGCACCATGGAATATGCGGTGGTAGTGCACCTTGGTCATCCAGAGTCCAGTTGGATGCGAAGAGGAAGCCCTGGAGATCAGCTTTCTCTTTCGCGTCATGGGCCAGCGAGTCATCGTCCCTGTGCAGTGGTGGAATGGCTGGCTGGCAGAAGTTTCCTTGGACAGCCAAGGCGAGCGACCAGAACGCACGAGTTCCCGAGGGAAGGCAAGTCTCTCACCAATTCTGTCAATGTGCTTCGACTTCGCGTCATCGATAACTCTTTTGAAGGACCTGGAGGCATGATTGAAGTGTTTTTTAAGTTTGCTGGAATTAACATCCTTAGATACCACCGCATTTTCCCAAGCCTGATAGCACAATCCGGTTGTGTCCATGAGGACCCAACATGGCACTACCACTACTAGTTTCCATAGCTGCTCAAGATCGACACGAGAAATGACTACCAGTTAGAGTATTATGACAGAGATATTTGTCAATAATTAGTTGAAATGCATTTTTATGGAGGACAATCGACCTTTTAGATATGTGATCTAAACGGTCGATAGATGGTAGCCATAGCCGTCCATGCCCTATTACAACACACAAGGAGTCACAGACGCGTTGCCGGCCTGTTGTTTCGGGGGACTACGTGGAGGACTATGGAATAGTGCACCGTGCTATAACATTCTTTCCACTGTTTAACTTCAGTTTAATATCGACAAAATAATGAACCTTAAAATATAATAAAAACTGATAATTTATTTAAATGCACATTTGGTAGTTTAAAATTTATTCTTATATCAAAATAAACAGTTTTATCGCCTCTGTTACTTTAAGTAGATAATATTTACCTAACACGCGACATCAGTTGGACAAATATATTAATATATTTTACAACGATGCAAACCGAGTGCGCGATGCTATGGTGCGGTCCGGCGGCAAGTGAACTACTGAACAGATTTATTTCAATATTAACAGGAAGTTGGGGGAACATAATATAGGCTACATATTGTTACACTACATGCAGGCATAATAAAATATATTTTTGCTGATTCATAGCGTCCACGTGGATGACGTCGCGGGCAGCATCTAGTACTTTCATAAATTGGACACTGAAATAATATTTTGTTCCTCTTAAAGGCTAAAGATTTTGCACCCATGTTCAATGGTTTAATCTAAAAGCACGAATTGGCAAAATATTCAAAAATCTGAAAAAAATACTTAATTTGAATGTAAGACTTATTGTTCTGACAATTAATTATTTTTCAAACGGATAAACTATAATTAAGACCACGTTTCATCTGTACGCCTGTCATCGGTCTGTATCTTAAAAATTGCAACAGCTAAGAGAAATTTTAAGAGTATGTATTACTACTGCAGCTGTAATACGCTGACGGTTTTTTGGACCCTGTTGTGTCAATATTTGGAGTTGAGAACACAATATGTTCATCTCTTTCCTACCCCTTGATTTTAATCAACAATTTTTAACACGACAATATTTATGTGTATTATCTGATAATAATAAATATTGCCAGCCCTTAACTATTGAATGCACACATCCATATAATATTCATTTATATAATAAGACTATCGAATTATTTATTAGTTCAGCCAAGCATTTTCACACGGTCGCAGCGTATAGGTCGGTGTTCGTCAACGAACACAAGTGAAATATAAGTAAGCTTGTGAATACAATATAAATAAATATTGAACAAAATATTCCTGAACATTTGATACACTAATATTGGACAAGATAACTGATATATTTCTTTATTCGGAATCTTTCGCGAGGCGAAGGTGTTTTGGTAGAAGCAGGAAGATGTATGTAGTGATATTTGTTTGAGCTATATTGTTCTGTATATATAAAATAAACTTTTAGTTTAATAATAATATATGAACTTCACCTTGTGGCCCAACGGAAGACCAACGCTGGTTTTCAAACATAGCCGTTATATACTTAGTCTGGCCATAAAGACTGTTCCAATTAAAAATAAACAAAATATTACATTTGAATTTGGAATCTGTCATTTTTATACAATTGTTCATTGAGTTCTCATTTTGGCGCCAATACATTGTACAATATTTTGCAATATTAAAATGGAGTGGGGTGACAAGAGATACGAATCGAAAGTAGGTATTCTTGGTATTAGTAAAATGTCTGTGTAGTGAGCTATTAATAGGTACAATGAAACCTTCTCTATTTGTGACAGAAAAAGAAACAGAATTTTCGTATACAGCCTGGCATTGGCGACATTAAATGAACACACGGGTAGACATTTGAACCGTAAAAAATACAATAATCGTAACTCGAATTAGATTAATTAATTAGAGCATTATTGCATATTATATCTATTGGTTTGGAATAGTGTATTTGAAGACGGATGTACATTTGTTATATTTTTTTTTTAGTGAATTGAAGTGAACTAACTTACAATTTGTCTAAATATGTGTAGATACACAAAATTTCAATGCAGCAATGAACGTAAGCGCTTTGCAATTTGATCATAGACAGTTAGAAATTCCGCCACAGATCGCACCGTTACTGTAAGTCGGTTAAGGAGTTCCATTGATCATCATATTCGACTACGACAATTACTTGAACATAACTATGTTATGGTAGATGACTTAAATATCCTAATAGCATAAAAAATATTCGGCTGAGTATCGTTAATTTGCTCCTAAGAATTGTAGAGTTCCGTTACTTTGTCATGGATTCCGTAATCAGAACTTAACCAAACTCTCACCAAACTACCTTTGATGTAATCCTTTCCACTAAAAAAAGAATCATCAAAATCGGTTCACCCATTCGAAAGTTTTAAGGTAACAAACATAAAAAAAACATACCGACGAATTGAGAACCTATTTCTTCATTTGAATTTAACGTACCGAGTTGCAACCTGAATACGACTTAAAATTAATCTTATGGCCGGACTTCAAAGAACACATTTCTTTTGAAGGTGTTACAAGTGAAACTTCTGTACTTACTAATACTTTTATTGTAAGTTCCTACAGAACGCCAAGCCATTGAGCCATCAACAGACTACCCCCCAATTCGAACAACAGCTTCGATACTGGGATTCAACACACCAGAGATGAGTATAGTTTGCTTTTTACAACACTCAGGTTGTGGCTTCATAAAATTTATTTTGAAATTTTATTTGTGTATTAATCCTAGAAGTGAGGGTTATCACTTTAAAAACATAACAAGTTATTATTAAGTTATACTTTTTGTATCGAGTAATTTGAATCGTTTATATTAAACCAATAAGTTAATTAAATTATTGTATATATTATAGTGTGCGAGTCGGGTACTTATTGCGGACGAGTCTGGCCCATTTGTTTTGTCGTTATACAGCCGTGCCGACAGCGTGACTCTCCCAAATCGAAAAGGTCAAACGCCTCTTACGACACTCTGGGACTTCGCCATTCCATTATGGACTCGTACAGCAAAAGACAGGATAGAATGGAAATCTTTGGAGGAGACCTTTGTCGGAAAACAAGCTGTACCACAGTAAAGACTGTTTGCCGATACAATTTAGAGGCACTTTTTTGCTTTATTTTATTAGTACCTAGTATGTAAAATTTGTACAACAATAAAGGCATTTTTTTTTAATTTATTATTTATGTATCCACGAGAATGCAAAAGAAGTAAAGGGCGACAAATAAAACGATGGGAGGATGATCTTAGGAGAGTGAGTGGCCCAGAATAGATGAGAATTGCGAGAGAGAAAATCTGAAGACCCGTTGTGAAGTGTTTACGTCATTGTTTTTTTTTATATAAACTTTGGATGTTTTTTCTATCAAGAAAAATTATCTATACATCTAATAATTTTTTTATGAAAATAGGGACGAGACGAGCAGGACGTTCATCTGATGGTAATTGATACGCACTCAGGATTCTTTAAAAACCCAAAAATTCTGAGTGGCGCTACAGTTGCGCTCGTCACATTGAGACATTAGATGTTAAGTCTCATTTACACAGTAATTTCACTAGCTACGGCGCCCTTCATACCCAAACACAGTAATGCTTAGACATTACTGCCTCACGGCAAAATTAGGCGTCGTTGTTGTACCCATAATCTAGCCGGCATCTTGTGCAAGGGTGCCTCCCATTGGTAAAACAACTAATCATGTTTCCAAACAGTATAGAAATAATATCTTTTCGAAACTTTAATAATAACTTTACAGAAAACCAACCAAGAACGCATTTACAGCTACGTGCTAATAATACTTTGGTGAGACCTGAACTATTATGTTTATAAACCGCGGTTCAGTTTGTTTAATCGTATTTAAGCCTACCCAGCCCAGGGCGACATGAACTGGTTCAGATAACGGTACACAATACAATACAGTTTACACAATAATACTGATAATCGTCTGAATTTACATTTACGGTAAGCGCAGACAATCAAGATTATCGGTCAATACACTTTAGGTACTGGTATGAGTTTATTATTCTTTATCTACACCCATGCTTTAAATCCTCTATTAAATATTCTAAAACAGTTAGCTTACTGCTAATATTAAAAAAGCCAGTCCTAGTAACCATTACCTCATCCAAACGAGTGTTGTAATGTTGTACTGAATTTAATTACAACACACATTTGGATGATGTAATGGTTACTAAGACATTGGCTAGGACATCTTATATAAAGGGTTCACTCATGTGATACTTTTATCACCCACATTAGTGGTTTAATACCCCTTATTACACAACAGTTGCATAAACAACTATTACTTACTTATCAGCTGCGGGGGCAGCAAATGCCGCTCAGAATTTTTAGGCTTTTCAAGAATCCTGAGCGACACTGCATTGCTGCTTGCTCGTCCCGTATTTTCAATTATTTCTTATAACTATACTTACGAAGTATTTTATAAAAAATATTTTAAGTGAAACAAAAATTAATAACAAACAAATACCACAACTTTTCGAGTAGCCGCTTAAATGGGCCGTATTGAATACATAGGCAACATTTGTACTTATCTCTGATGAGTGTTTTATTTTTATTTCAAGAAATTGCAAAGGTAAACCCATACAGCCAGCGTCTTGGCAAATTATATTAATAAAAGTAGAAGATTACAAAAATACATTAGTATGATTACATGAACAATTTGTTATGTTCTCTCACTTCTGGGATTAATTATACAAATAAAACTGAAAACAATTTTTTTATGAATGATGCGGGACCCGCGACCTCTCGTGACTCGTGCGAGCGCTGATTCCAACTGAGCCAACCGTTCGAGTGACGTACCGTTAGTAAAACCTTGTTTTGTTAAACTCTCAGGTATGTGGCTTCATCTACAGGTTCTACTTTAAAGTTGATAACCTACTCAACCCCAATATTTGCATATTAGGAAATTTACTTGAGATGTCGCTCTTGCAAATTTAAAATATTTGTTTGTAGTTTTATGTTTGTATGCTTGCATGAAGTTTAAACTATCTCTACGAGGAAGTGAACCAAGAATACAGGCAGCAATTTTTTGACTGATGTAGCTGCCAGCGCTTGGGTGACCAGCAGCCCTATTGAGGCGCGTAGATACTACTATGTAAATTTTTGCGCCTCTGGGTCCCACTGGCCATATGTCTCGACAACAAATGGCAGAAAGATGTAAGACTCACTGAGTCCGACTTTGTTTCCTTGAATAAGTCCTCTGTGCAAAATTAATTCCTGACTGCGTGAGGTTAGAGACAAATGTAGTGAATAATTTCACGCGAGAGATTAAGCAACGTGATTGCTAAATCTGCCAGTTTCAACATCTGTAGGTTACTACAGATGTTGAAACTCTGCTCCAGTTCTGCCACGATCGTTTTGATTTATATCAACATTCCATTATTTTCTTATGTGACTTAAATCGTAATAGTAATTGAATATCACGATAATTCGTATGAATATTAACTAAAGTTCAAGTAATCCCGAACTTTTGTTAATATTCATGCAAAATTTGAATTTAATCTATTCAGAAGTTAGTGCGCTTTACCCAGACATACGTCCGGACAAATAGACAAACATTTTATAAAGTACTTTTTCGGAATCGGAATTTATACAGAACGCACAGCAAGTATTCTACCGATATAGAGTACGCCATCCCCTCATTTACCTACAATTAAATGTATTTATTATATCAGAATAAAATACTGCGATTCCTCATTTCTCTTAAACTAAAAAAATCGACATTCTGAACAATAGAATATTAAATTTTATATTATCCATCCCCGTATTAAGCTATTTACCATCTAAACTTACATAATTATCGGAAATTCTGAATAGCATTCAAATGAGCGAATAACTATAATTATCCTTTCAGAGTGATAATATGTTATGAAAACAGCAGTGTGTGGATGACATACGCTATAATTACCAGCTGCTAATCAAAATGATAAATCTATTGAAAATTTAATATAACACGTATCTGCGTATACAAATATTGGCATGTTACAATAGTAATATTTATTCACAGTAATGATTGTATTGTTAGTTTATAGGTCGTGTTTGGCATCGCGCCGTTTGTGAAGCTCTCCGATGTATAAAGTATATTTAGACTACCCATAAATATTGCTACCGCTTTAAAACTTGTCTTTTATTTTATAAGTTAGGAACTTCGATCATGAAGACATGAAGAAGACCTGAATGTATTATATATAATGCCCTAAATCAATCCCCACGGTTAAAGAGGAGTGGCTGCATCAAAATGCTTGCAATCCAGATACGTAGATGAAAAGTACAGTAACTCTTCGACTGATGAAAAAAATTCATAGTTGATAAGCTACAATAAGAAAAATGTACGGTCATAGGTCTAAACAAGCTTCTCAAGTAGTTGGAAAAGTACAATATGATCCTGCGTCAGTCTTAGTTTAGTAAGAGGTGTCTTATTAAGGTGTCACAAAGGTTAATTTTTGTGAAAAAGGAGTAAAAAATTCAGCCAAAGCGTATCAAGAGACTGTCATTTCATTGTGAAACCACTTAGTAATAGGCTTTTTTTAAATGAACCTTTGAAACAGTAGGACTTTACCTAGTAAGAAGACAAGAAATACCCACGTTAATTCGAGGTCAACGTTGTGGACATTTTAAGAGCTGGAGACAGGAGAATATTGCTTTAAAACAAAGCAATGGGACAGGCACTATTAATTATCAACATATTTTTGCCCAAAATCTCATAAGAATTCAAAGCTACAAATGTAAAATAGTTCCTTCATCTTTCGACTTTTTTTTGTTTTACGAGTTTTGAATCAGTGCCGGTGAATGGCGAAGCCATTGAAGATGTCCCTAAGAAGGATCAAATTGTATTGTACAATGGTTGCAAGGAATGCAAAATGTAAAAGTTGTGAGCATATAAAACATATGACATATATTTATAAATACGTCTTCCGTAGACTTATGGATGAACTCAGAGGGTCAAAAGTCGGCTGTTACGTGTGCAATCGGTTGGTTCTGTCAATAACTTCAGTTATGCTGAATATAATGTCTTAGTCCGATATCTGAATTTTTTCAAATACGAATTTACACTATTTTTATCTCATGCACAAATTTGAATATTTGTGTGTTATGACTGGTTGAAAAACGTGAATGTATTCACTGGATTGCATTTATTGATTCTTTCTTGTGTTGGTGATATCAAAATTCAATTTCGCGGGTCTATAGCGTATTTTATTTAGATAGTTCAATTTCCATTATTTCAATCGAGCGTTGCAATATATCGAAATGGCGAACTTTAATGTAATAGATTGTAGGATTCAACTAGAGTTAATAGAGTCCTCATAATCATTATTGTGTATTTAATTGAGTTATTAAAGATGAAACAATTTATAAAAAATCATTGCACTATGAGGCATGTCTTAGATCAACTTAACAGCATAATCAACAATCAGCAAGTTTTAGTTAATTTAACATTTTTAATAACACATTTACTGAGAGCTATCAATGAATATTAAATAAAATGTATTTATATAGTTTTAGTTGTGTAAGTATATAGTAAAAGAAACATATTATTATGTGCAAAGAAACAGTCATACGCAAATACCTATTAATGCATTAAAAAGTGTTTTAATTCAAGAAACATATTTAGCTGTCAGTTTATAAGTTACATTCTAAATAGTAGCAAATATTATACTCTAAATTCTATATCTATGCGTAACTTATGAGATCGTAAGCTGAATATTAAATAGTAAAACCCTTTGATGTGTTTCGTGATATATTGTAGGCTTTTGAAAAGATGCCAATATATTGATGGCTCTATGACAGTGAAGGATTCCCGGTCTCCAACCCCCCAGATATCACCACCTTCATCAATCAATGGCATGACAAAAGTTTAGGGGATACTTGGGAACTACGTGATTGAACGATTTTTATATTTACTTTTTTTATGAAAATAAGGGACGAGACGAGCAGTACTTTCAGCTGATGGTAATTGATACGCCCTGCTTATCACAATTCTGTGCCGCTCAGGATTCTTGAAAAACCTAAAAAATCTGAGCAGCACGACAATTCAATCAATCAAATTATTTATTTGCGTTTAAACATGGTATGTTACGATGCTATTATCTTACAGTTTCACATGTTGCGCCAGGCTTAACTAGGCATGCAAATTAATTTAATACATTTAGTAATTGCGCTCGTCACCTTGAGACATAAGATGCCAAGTCTCATTTGCCCAGTTATTTCACTAGCTACGGCGCCCTTCAGATCGAACTACAGTTTTTTTTCTATCACATCAGTATATTTATGACTCTTGACAACCGTCCTAAGCCGAAGTTGGACTCACAAATCAATCACAAATTCCTTATGGTTGTCTAATACTCGTATCTCTAACAATAATAATAAATTATTCATTAATTCATTTATTTTCAGGCATTTCACCCATAGATCTACAAACAATGAATATTCTAATAACAGTTCTTCCTGACTATCAATCAGGGCACCGTGGTAAGAGTCAATGCTTCTGCTTAATGAGCCATCTACGGTTCTTCTTTTGTTTTTGTTATTGTTCTATAATTTCTATAGCTTCCAAGGCTTTTAATTGAATTTGCTAGAACCTGTCATAACGATAACGTAACACCAGGAATAACCATAAACCTATAACGCCTACTACTCGGCTAAGTCGAGTAGTAGTTAGATCCCAGAAAAGGTTAAAAAAAATGTATTATGTACGAAATTCAAAAGATTCAAAAGAACGTTTGTATGGTAAAAGTCACTACAACATAAATGACTTTCTTATTGATACCAATAATTGGGATTGGAGCGACCCTCAGGCTATTAAATAATAAGTTTATTTGTGCGATGTCACTTTTTAGCCATATTTTTTATGATAAAAAGAAGCACGCTGAGTTTGCTGCGCCCGATCTTCTCAAGTCTGAGGTATACTTGGAATGGGTGGTAGTTTTTGACTTTCAATGGTATCACATCGTATTTTGAATATAAATATATGAATTTGAATTTAAATTTAATTATATAAAGCAATGTATTAATATTATCGCTCAATTTCTATTTAGGAGATTCTATTTAGCTTTGCTCAACAGATTTAAGTATAAAAAAATCTAAAACCTCTTAGCTTATTACTTCGAGTGTAATCTTAAAATATGATTTTATAGCAATTATGTTATATCTTTCAAGTAGAAGATATTACGCTTTTGTTTTATAAAATATTTTAATTATTATAAAAGGTCTTTGTACAGATGAATACTGTTTTTGCTATATTTATCTATTATAATGATATTATGAGTTGCTACAAAAGAATAATGAGATAAAGGGAATTTGAAAGTTGCCTTTTTTGCTCATTGTAATGATAAAATACTGAACATGTTCTGTCATATATTCTCATGTTCGTTTGATTCTCGATGTTAACAGAAATATTACCATTTAAATACTTTATTAAGATTATCTGTCATCTATTGAAACTATGATTCAAATATAGAGTTTTTTTTTTTACTTTTTCAACCTTATTGGTACTCTTTTATTATTGATTTTTGAACTTGTTACAATTGATAAAATAATGCATCGGCTCAGAAATTTAGTAGCAAGCATGCCCAACCGTATAACAGCTCGTGGTGGCAATACAAAATAAAAAAATTTAAGAAATCTTATATTTGTTAAGGTAACCAATTTTTTGCGAAATTTTATAATAATTAATAATGGTCATTTTCTTTGACCTTCCATTGCATCAAAATAAACTTTATAATCTTATACATTTATTCATTTAAGCACTTTAAAATTGTCTTTACTTCAAGTCTTTAATATTTAAGGAGATAATGACATTATTGTCAATTAATGAAAAAAGACACTTTACTGATTAATGTTACACTATTTTTAAAATAATTTTTTCTTAAATTTTTCTATTTCACTACATTGTTTTAATTTCAACATAACGTTGGTTTTTTGTTCACTGCTTTAATTAATAAACTTAAAAGACTATAATATTATATTTTTTAAACATCTTAATATATATAAATTACGTGACACGTTGTTTGTCCACAATGGACTCCTAAACTAACGAACGGATTTAAATGGGGATTGCTTCATGGAGTGCAGTTTAGTCCAACTTGAGAGATAGGATAGTTTTTATTTCGATTTGGGACCCATAATTATTTTTACTTCCAATATTTGTTTTGCATGGACATATTTTCTGTGAGAGAATTTATTGACGCACGATTTGACAGTTCTACTGTGAAACAATTTCACTATAACAACAGGGAGCATATGTTACGAAATAATACTTGATGGAAATATTATTGACAAATTCATAAAAAACAGTATCTCATTATTATGTACAGAACAAGGTCTGTTGGGTCAGCTAGTATCTATATATATTACAAAAGTGGTGAGGCAACCACCCCTGGCCATCTGCAACATGGGTCAAGAGATGCTTTACCAGCTCTTAAGTCGAGAGCATGATCTAATCTTAAAAGTCCCTATATATATAAATATAATTTAAAACGATTCTTAGAATAATAATTCAATCAACTGACAGTTCATCTTCATGACTGAAGAGGCAGTTAGAGTAGTTGGGAACATAATTAATTATTTAATTTATAAACTGGTCTTGAAAAAATATATCCGAAAATCCCGTAATATTATGACTTAATTTAGTTTATTTACTCTTGGTACATCATTCAGTATGATACACCATAAGTATCTTTCTGTAGTGGAGTCGATAGCGCGTAAATATAATGTAATGTGACAGCACAGAGCAATGAAGCACACGGAGACTCGTAACGAGTAGAGTAGTGACCCGGTTCAGAGAGATCGTTCACTTACAGAATTACTTCAACTGTGTTAATTTATAATATACTTTTCATGATTTATATTTCATAGAAAAATAATATTTAAGGTTATGTTTTAATATTTACCGATATCGTATTAGTTCCAGTAAAAAATTACGTTAATAAAGTAAATGTATGTGTAAGCATTACTGTGTTTCGGTCTGAAGGGCGCTACAGCTAGTGAAATTACTACCAGTGGGAGGCTCCTTTGCACAGGATGCCGGCTAGATTATGGATACCACAACGGCGCCTCTTTCTGCCGTGAAGCAGTAATGTGTAAGCATTACTGTTTTCCGGTCTGAAAGGCGCCGTAGCTAGTGAAATTACTGGGAAATGATACTCAACATTTTATTCCTAAAGGTGACGAGCGCAGTTGTAGTGTTATGGGCAGGGCGTATCAATTACCATCAACTGAACGTCCTGCTCGTCTCATCCCTTATTTTCATTAAAAAATACAGTTTCTGATTTATTTGCTATTATCACTCAGCCCAGTCAATCCAGCCTAAATTTGTAGTGGGTAAGCAGGGTGAGAGTACCCTGTATTTAACCTTACATTTTAAGCCAAGTATGTCCGCTTAATGCGTTAAAATATTATGTTGGCAAATTGCACACATTCATAGCTAAATGACTCGTAAAATGTTAATAAAGTCTAGGAACAAAATATAGTGAACAATATCAAATATGTCTGAAATATAAATTATGAATTGACAACGTTAGCGACAATAATATATTAACGATTGCCTTCACCCTCGTGAAATATCCCTCCTACGTAAAACATGTACTGTGAGAGAAAATTCATAGACTCAGAGTGAGAAACGCAATAGACGAAGCCCTCGCAATATTTAATAAATGATATCTCACAACAGAAACTAAATAGGAATATTTAGTAATACAATTACTAAATATATATTATATATATATAACAGCGGATGCAAGATTCTTTATGGTATAGAGCTCAATGAAAGTCTGTAGATTTTGTGAAGAAATAGAAAAAACACCATGTACTAATATGCGCTCCACAATAAAAGGAGACAGCAGCTGGAAATGCACTCCAACTGGAGTTCTAAAGCCTCATAGTCCAACGAAATTATCAGCTTTATAGAAACGGTTGACTTGGAAGAAATGCTGTTGCGTTATGGTATGTACTAAGGAGACAATAGATCTGAAAAGGTTGCAGTACCACCTGGCTCTTATAGCCGACACAATTCACCCAGTCCAGTTATTAATGATAATATTTATATTTTTCTAAACTTCACGTTGTAAGTACAAATAGCACAGAGGCTATACTTGATGTTAATTCAAGAATTCAACCTTATTCAAATTCGTACACTGAAACCTGTCTTTTGAAAACCAGACGCATTTTACATACAGACCTTTTTAGTAATATGACGTTTTGTTACCATAGTTACCGTTACAAATGACAGAGTCAATGAATGCTCATTGACTTACATCCTCTTTGATATACATCCAAGAGGATGTTAATACTATACGTAATAAGAGGCGGACTGCCCGAGTAAAAATTGAAATTTAGTTAAGAATGAAGCGTGCAGTGATTTGATATAGTTTGAAATATATTGCAGTGTTAAATTACAGTATGGCGATTGGAGACCAAGAATAATTCGGCTAAATTTGAAAGCAAACAGTTGTTTAACAACCGTTCCCAATATTCGAGATAAAAATCGTAACTATCGTTGACTTTTCTTTCCCAATAAACTTATCGACGATAAATCACCTTATCCGTACACACTGTCTGTCAATGGGAAATTGCAATTCACGCGTCAGCGACAGCTTCAGATTATTGTCAGCTAATTATTGACAGTAGAAGGTTGTAATTTATCTCTATCTATAGATAGCGTATTGGGAACGGCCGTAAAACGTAGTGGATTTCGGCTATCTCCGTTTTTTACAAGATTATAGCCGTCATCTGTCGATCTATCAAGGACTGCACGTTTCATACAATCGAGTGAATCGCCTTTTTTTTAAGAGAGTTTCACTAGGCTCGAGTATATATCATCTGTATCGACTAACTTCTTAGTGTCGGGAAATTATATCACTGTATGCACACATAGTCATGAAATCTCACTCTCAAAGATTTTCCCAAACACGCAATACCGTGTTCCAAATTTAAGAATCCTAACTTAAAATATTATTACACATGGTTGACCCTGTCTATTTTATAGCTTTAATCTGAATTCAGAGCGCTTTAAAACATATTTGATGCAAAACGCGGATGCATGCTCCGTTTGAAATATTTACGACATGTTTAGAGGTAAACGGGACGACACGGCACCGATAAAAGCAAGCGAATGGAAAATAGTGAACGATAAAACTGTAACAGTTGTCCCGGACGTGTCGTATACGTGACGTTGCAAATGTTTTACGATGTAATAAACAATGTTGAAATTATTATAATCTAAACTTTTAATCACATTGCTTTATGGATACGGGTAGGGTTAAGAGTCGTGCTACACGAATCTACGGATTCTGAGTGTTTCAGGAAATTCATGTGGACCATCCCTTTATCATCAGCCGGGAGACGTCCACTGTTAGACAAAGGCCTCCTCTAATGATTTCCACAACGATCGGTCCTGCGCTGCCCTCATCCAACGTATTGAGGTGATCTTGACCAGATCGTCGGTCCATCTTGTGCGGCGTCTACCAGCACTGCGTCTTCCAGTACGTGGGCGCCATTCGAGGACTTTACTGCTCCAACGGCCATCTGTCCGTCGAACTATGTGCCCTGCCCACTGCCACTTCAGTTTCGCAATCATTTGGAGCAAAGTTACCGATATTACGGTTACTTTGGTTCTCCTACGGATCTCCTCATTTCTGATAGAATCTCGCAGGGAAACTCCGAGCATAGCCCTCTCCATTGCCCCGTCTGGTGTCACGTCTGCGTACCGTAAGTCATCACTGGTAATCATCGTATCATCCCTAATCCATCCATATTCTTTCCTTGCCGAAGTTTATTAATTGTTATAAACGTAAAACAAAAGAGTGAACAAATACGCCGGAGTAAGTATCCTTATTATAAGATTAATTGCGTCTCATAAAAGCATCGCAAATATCGAGTGTACGGCTCGAAAGGCTTCTTTAAGTTAACTCGTGTGCCACCCAAATATCGAGCCTTTTTGTACCTAGCTTTTTTTTGGTTGATTTCCAGTTCTTCCAACTGTGTCGTAATTTTCGTTAACAGATTTGCCGTTGTTTCTTCTTTTATTGTATTTTGGTTTGACCTGATGGTCTTGTTACCAATGCTCTAAATAAAAAAACAAATAAAATAAAAATAAGATTTGCCAATCTTACTACAAAAAAAAAACGGTAGATCATAGCGAGGTGCGATTTGAAAATGCATCGAATTTCTTGATAACATTCACTCATTTTGACACAAAGAAAAACACATGAAAAATAACGGGAAAAAATATCTTTGTAATTTGTTTGCTTCTAATAAAAGTGCTCTTTTTAATGTCAACGAAACCAGCAAAATATACTTTAATATAATACTTTTTTCATACTATATGCAAAAATACTATTTTCCCCAGCCTATTTACATTTGAAGAGGCGTGATAATGTATATTAGCCACGTAATGAGCTGGTTGGTGACAGCTGTCAAATCAAATTTAAGCATAATTTTAAAAATCCATCAACACATTCAATATTGAAATATGAATGTGGATATTATGAAATCTTGTACGTATTGGTGATTTTTATGCGTACTTAGCTCATATAGTCTAAAAAGGCATTTATTTTTTCAAAATTGATTCCTTTAGAATTCTTTTTGATGTCATTTCTTATACTACTAGATACTACTACCGCTTGGGAAACAAATGGCGCTCTGAGAGAGAAGAAGCGGCGCAAGAAACTCTCCCAGGATTCTTTTTTTTGCGCTCTTTTCAATAAAAATATACAATATTGTACAGTCGCTATAAAATAATCACAATCTAGTCCCAGGCTGTCCGATCATTTAGATATTCAGCAGTGGAGTAATAGGATTTACGACAGAGCCATTTTTTTATAAAACATTTAAATTTATTTATAGATAATGCCTGAACAGTGGCTGGGACTTTATTGTTGAAGTGTATACATTTACCCTTAAAGCTATTATGTATCTTATGAAGCCTACTAGAATTAGTTACAAGCAATCCCTTATTTCTAGTGTTATAATAATGAAAATCACTATTAAGAGCAAAAAGGTGACGATTTTTGTGAACATATATTAAATTTTCATAAATGTAATGACAATAAAGAGTCATAATATTTATTTCTTTAAATTTTTCTTTGAGATACTGTCTATAACCAAGCTGATATATAGCACGAACAGCTCTCTTTTGCAGTGCAAACACTATATCAATGTCAGCAGCATGACCCCATAGTAATATACCGTACGTCATGATGCTGTGAAAATAACTAAAGTACACTAATCTAGCGGTCGCAACATTCGTGTACTCTCTAATCTTTCTAACTGCATATGCCGCAGAGCTGAGTCTATCTGCTAGATGGGTAATATGTGGAACCTACTGAAGCTTTTTATCTAACGTGATACCCAAGAAGACCGTAGTGTCCACAAGTTCCAATCTCTGGTCATTTATAAGTACGTTGGTTTGTACCTCCGCTGTGTTTGGTGTAATGAACCGTAAACACTTTGTTTTTTTACTGTTTAAGTGCAGATTATTCGTCTCAAACCAACGCACTATCTTTGAGAGTGCATTGCTTACCTCGTCATCAATATCCGCACGTCACTTTAAAAATAAGTGAAGTATCATCAGCAAACAATACAATCTCATGGCTATCATCTACCACAAACGGTAGATCGTTAATATATATAAGAAACAAGAAAGGACCGAGAATAGAACCCTGTGGAACACCTATTCCCACAGGTTTACCCGAAGACCGTTTGCCATTTACATCGACTATCTGAACTCTTTCGCTTAAATATGATTTTAACAGATTTAGGGCTCTATTTTTCACTCCATAATGCTTTAGTTTTAGGAGTAAAGTTTCATGGTGGACGATCTATGATTGATAATTAAATTCATCTTTCCATTAATTAATTTATTTATTTATAATTATTTTTATTTATTTAATACTTATGAAATAATTAAAACTAATGAAGGCAACTTAAAAGTTTTCACATTTATGTAGAACTATTGATATGCTATAATTTTACGCTTTAAATTTCAGTGTAAGTAATTGTAGTTAAGATTAATTACACCTCGCTATGGGAGTATGTAAAAGGCTGGGATAACGTAATAGAAAGGCATGAGCCACTAATCCAAGCATGCTAAGTAACTCTGGACAGTCTATCTTACTGTTCGCTAAGTGTAGTACAAATACGCGAAATCGCCAACACCTCTGCTGATGCGGTAGCAGATGAAATTTTTTACACCTGTCAAAGTAGGTATCTATGTGAAAACGATAAGGCTCGGTGAAAGAATATAATTATAAAAAAATAGTTATAGTTCTTATGTTTTTACTCTCTCTATATCACTTATATATTTCTATTTTTGGATAGTAATTTTTGGGACTATTTTGGTCTATTAGATTTAATTATTTGTATATTTGTATATGACTGTTTAATAATTATAATCACATCAAAACATATGTATTTGAAAAGAGCTTTTTACTCGACCGCAGAAATTTATTTTACAAATTTGAATCCTTCAAAATATAACTATATGTAAATTTTAATAAAAACACTTTTTTGTTAAAATTTACAAGAAAATAAATGAACTTTTTAATGATACCAATAATTGGAGACGGACAGACCGCCCACAGGCTACTAAAGTAATTTAATTTATTGTAACAAAATTTTAAACAATTTCTTATTTCTTTTCAAGTGATAACCATCACTTCTGGGAATTATTACACAAATTAAATTAAATACATAAATAAAAAAAATAACAAATTGTTTAGATTTGAAAGAGCAACATCTTAAGTCAATTTCCTAATATGCAAATATTGGAGTTCAGCAGGTTATCAACTGTAAAGTAGATCCTGTAGATGAAGCCACAACCTGAGAGTTGAACAAGACATACAAGACTTATAAACGATACGTCACTCGAACGGTTGGCTCAGTGGAAAGAGCGCTCGCATGGAACGCGAGAGGTCGCGGGTTTGAGTCCAGCATCGTTAATAATTTTGTTTTTAAATTTAATTTGTGTACCGAAATGTGTACATAAAAAAACGGCGGATGAGTTTTTGCGACTTCCCAGGTCTATAGAATAAATTTTCGAATGGCTTTGGGGTTGAATTTGAATTTAATTTTAAAGTACATACATTATTAATAGTACCTTAATAAAGTAATTTTGGGTATTATCTCGTTGGTTGTTTTATTCAATGGAATGACAACAATAAACGTAGTTAAATTATTTCATCCTCGAAACCCATATCAATTAAACAGGCAAACAATAGCGAAGTCGCGACAAAGACATTTGTATAATTGAACACCACCTCACAATAAAATTGAGGACTCGACTGGCGCCCTCCCAAACACTTCTTACATTTACATTCTAAATAACATGTGAATTAGTTATACGGTCTAACATCAATTTGATAAAACTACATCAATTTCCATAAATATTTTATGTTAAAGTATATTCAAAGTTATTTGAAACTGTTGACTGACTGAAATTTTAAACTAAAATGAAAATACATAAATATGAAAATGCAAATGTAAGTATGGCTTATGTACGTAAATATATTTGGATGACGCAGCACTTTTATCTCGATATTTTTATTTTATGTTACAAAAGCGTAAAGCGCTTTAGGCCAAGCAACATACAAAAATATATGAGGCAAGCATTAGCATTTGAAAAGCCAGGAATGTTAAAGTATCTTTTAGGTACTATTTTTGAAGTTCATCATTTTCCGAAATGGTGGTAAATGGTAAATTTTTTAACTTTTCTCACTCCAAAACTTCCAAATACTTTTTGCCTTAAATGATTAAACTGAAATTGATTTGACTTATAATGAGTAACGTAAGAGGATTTCATTTACTAATAATGAAGAAAAAATTACGTTGCATTATCGGATAAAAATATAGTACAAAATTATTAGGAGATATTAAATGTGACATTTAATATTTATAAGATGTAGTGATGAAAAAGGATGTAAGTACTACGTTATACAAGGCGCGACTGCCAGAAAATTTTGAAATTTAGTTTAGTATGAAGCGTGCAGTGAGACCTGACATAAGTTTGAAATATTAACTACAATTGGGTGACGAAGTATAATCCAGCTAAGTTTGAAAGCGAAAAGTTGCTTAGAACGTAGTCGATTTCGGCTATCTCCGTTTTTTAGAAGATTTTAGAAATTATCTGTACATCTATCAATCACTGCACGTTTCATATAATCGCGTTAATCGATTTTTTCTTAGAGAGTATCGCTAGGCTGGTAGTGATATTAAATTTGTGAAATCCAAAGAAAAAATACGACAAATCAAAGCTTGTTTTTGAAGAATGTTTAATGTATGTGTATGTGCATAGGCACATTAACGAATTGTCTAGAAACTGTGACAGTCATACTGCTAATACCAGAAATAAACACAAACCAGTTTTGCCTACTACTCGCTCAAGTCCCGTAAGTCATTTTTTGGGCGATGTAGGAAATTATAATATGTTTTTATACCAGAATCCCAAAATATACAAAACAAATGTGTTTCGAAAGTCAAAAGAATTGTAAAAACACATTAATGTGGTGAAGGTTAGTAGTAAATTACTTTCTTTATGATACTACACCTTGGAAATGGAGCGACCGCACGAAGGCTATTAAAAAAAATAATTTTATTGTTATGAAAGTCTATTTAAAATCAGAAGCTCGCTGGGTTTCTTTCGCCCGTTCATCTCATGTCTCAGGCATATATTTTTTAACGGGTGGTACATTTGTAATTAAATTAATCATTTAAAATCCTACATTAAATGAAATAAAACAAAAATTGTTATAAATTGAAAATTACTGAATAAATTCATGAAAATTGTTAATATGTTGGCCTAAATATCACTTCTTAAGAGTACATTGATTGGTCTAAATCTAATCAAAAACATAGGCCGTCGCTATAAAGGACCTCGATATATAAAACCGAAAATAAATCGTGTTTCATCACCGCAATATGTTTTTGTGTTACAGAAATTATAACTCATAAATTTCTCAAGACGTTTGGGGCGATAACAAAGAATCCTATATAGGTTAGGGAACCACGGCAGCGGGGAAGTGGGGGTTGACCAGACGGGAGGTTGTAATGAAATGGCAATAAAACAGCTGACCCTTCTTTATGCTCCCACTAATACATTAACGTCTTTTTGCTTATCGTAAAACGGTTAAACAATACAAACTTTATTGATGCGTAAGATCAAGGTCAACACAATTTATGTGAAAGCAGTTGCTTTTTGACGATTATTACCAAAGTGTTTAGATGGAAGCCAAACGTTAAAGTAGGGGAGACAGGGGCTGGTTGTGCCAATAACAAAAAATAAGATAATTTGTAATATTATTTTCTATTGGTTTGATGGTTTTACCTGAGTGTAATTATACCGAAGGCTTGCAATGACACGCCTTATTTTTTAGTTTTTCTTTCTCCAAAATAACTGCTTGCTCAAAAGTCATTAGATATCTTGCCCCACTCAATTTTTATTATATTCTACGTCATTATCCTACAAAAATAGACAAAAACTTGACAGCAAAAATACAGTACAAATAATCTCAGTTGGCAACAAGCACTACGAGGTAGGTAGTGACAAATCAACTTAACTTTTAGCCCCAACGCCAAATCTGACCTCTTAATTTCATGCAGTAAAAATGTCAATAAACATAGCTGTATAAACGTTGTTTCATTGCAAAACGAAAGCATTAGGGCAAAAAATCATAACAAGGACAACTCTGCCTTTAAATGACTTTAAACATAGGTTGCAAACTAATGTTACTAAAATTGTAAAATTCTTCTAACCTGCGATTTTAATGGCCGCACGTGCGACTGGCTCTCACGGTGTGCTGAGCCAGTGGCGGTGGGAGTATTTATCCCTTTCTAAAATCAGAATTACCTTCTCTGTTTCGCGACAGGTTGTACCTAACCCTGACACATCTAGACCCGGTCTCCCCTAGATATAATTCAAAGAGTTTTCGAATTTAATCTCATTTCTGTCGAAATATAGTTTAAGGTTCATAAAATTATATTACACATTTAACAAAGATTGAGCTAATAATTTCATTTTTTACTGTTGTAGTCTAGAATTAAGGAGTAGTCTCCGCTGCGCTCCAACTAGACACCGCACTACTTTAGAACAATAGCTTTTTTATTACGGCAACTATTAGATCCTTGTGTGCGTGACATCTTGCCACTCAATGGCATTTTTAAACTTTGTAACATACACTTCTTGTTATTTTACTTTGAAATTAATGAAATACAAAATATTTACTGATCCCTGTGTCTTTCTTATTTCTTGTAGTATTATTTTTATAATGTTTTACTACGCAAACGCATAGTAAAATATTAACTAAAACTAACTAACTAACTAGGTAACTAAAATTTTAGTTTCGATTATTATCTAAGCTTAACAGAACATGTGGCACGTCAACGTCATACATTGTTCGAGTGTACCATTGTAACCTTTACCACACAAACGTTTTATAACAATTGTTTTGAAATTGGTAACACATTTGTTATCGTCCAATAAAAGACTTACTAACTCGACTTAACCGAGAAGTAGGCATAACAAGTTTATGTTTGTTCATGTTTATGTTCCTTGTAGTAACATAATGATTGTCGCAGTTTCTAGAAAATTCGTAAATCGGAATAGTGTGATGAGTGTGTACATTTTAAATAATTAGTATGCGTCCAGCGATGCTATTATGCTTAAAATACAAAAAAAATCGCCTGTAAGTATTCTTAGACTAAAAACTTTTAAATGTCAATAATACATTCAGACGACCCATATAGCCGAATAGTTAGACTGACTACTAAACTAGAGGTCTCGGGTTCGAATCCCGGTAGGAGGCAACTATTTATATGATGAATATGGATATTTTTTTCCGAGTCATGTCTGTGTCAAATATATCGTTGTCTTGCACCCATAGCTATGCTATGCCTAGTTTGGTACAAGATAATTTATATAAAAGTATATCAATATTATTATTATAATATTCTAAAATCGTACAGGATTCAGAATTTTCTACCTATCTGCGGAATTTCCATGAATCTCGTGGATATTCACGCTTCGTATTTACGTCATTGGCGCGAATCTTTTGTCTCCAACATAATGCAGCACAGCCGAATATCATTTACAATACTCTGTCATAGAATTCATTGCCTAAATTTAAATCTACAATTATCCCTGACGTAGATATTGTGTTACAGATGAAAGGAACACAATATCTGTCGAAATTTATTTGTTAATTTAATTCGGACTGAGAGCTTCCGTCTTCTCGCTTTCATTATACCGTCGCTTCTTCCGCCTTTTATTCATGATTTGGTAATATTTATTTTATTAGGCACTTCAACAGAATCCATATCAATACATTTACAAATATAAACTAAACATAATTTACAATTTTAATATACACATCTATCAAACACAACGTACTTTATCCAGTGGAAGGCTGGCCAGAGAAGAGCCTCCTGTGCCAGCGCAAGACATTTTGTCCGTGGCATCACGTGAGTGAACACACCGCCAGTCCGTAAGTCAATCTAGAAGTAACTCTAAAATCTTTAATAGTTACTTAGTTTGAGTACCACTGAGTGTTTTGGGATGTAATTGTCACAAACTATGCTTTGTGATATAAACTAGCTGTTGCCTGCGACTTTGTCCGCGTAGATAAAGGGTTTTTAAAATTAATAAGCAAGTTTGGAATTGAAGATTATGTAATGTCCTATTCTAGTTCCGGTTCCCGTTTTCGCTCCCATTCCCAACACACTATATGAATCTTTTTTCGAGGATGATTGATATGGTAAATTAGACCAACTATTGGTATAGTTATAGCTCATCGACGTGATTTCAGTTTCTCACAAATCCCGCGGGAACCATGTATTTTTCCGAGATAAAATGTAGCCTTTGTCTTTTACCAAGCTCTAGTCTATCACTGTATCAAATTTGATTAAAATCGGTTCTGTAGCTCAGGCGTAAAAGCGTAACAAACAAACTTACATACATATACTTAATAATATTAGCAGGGAAGTAGGAATATTATAGTTGAGAACTCTGGATCGAGAGTTACTACTCTCTCATTCTCGATACCTCGTTGCAGCGAGTCAACACCGACTGGAGATCTCTCTCGTAGAGGCGAAACGCGTGTCAAATGAATTGAAGCAGAGTTTTTGATTAACTCGATTGTTCGGTCGGGGACTTAGCGTGGGCCTATTCTTCGATGGAATACTTGTATAACTCTTAACTCTTGGATTAATTTGGATAAAGGTGCGTTCTGCATCTCAGCGGAATTAACGCGATGATAAATAACATTGAGATAATTATGTACTTCCGCAAAATAATGCCAACTCCAATAAACAATCCTTATCCTAAACTGTGTTACAGATGAAAGAAACACAATATTTATCAGATTACATTGTTAACATTTTTGGAATAAATAAATGTCCCTAAAATACATTTATTATTTCTAATCTTAATATATATAAATTACGTAACACGTTATTTGTCCGCAATGGACTTCTCAACTAATGAACGGATTTTAATGGGGATTATTTCATGGAGTGCAGCTTAGTCCAACTTGAGAGATAGGATAGTTTTTATTTCGATTTGGGACCTGTCATTATTTTTATTTTCAATATTTGTTTTGTATCGACATATTTTCTATGAGAAAATTTATTGACGCACGGTTTGACAGTTCTGTCGTGAAACAATTTCATTATAACAACAGGGAGCATATTTTTCGAAATAATTCTTGATGTTATGACAATTTATAAAAAAACAGTATTTAATTTATTATGTACAGAACAACGTCTGTCGAGCCAGCTAGTTATTTATAATTTACAAGGATTTGTATCGTTGTTATTCGATATATTTAAAATATCTGGCAGCCGCCTACATATTTTAATAATGAATTTTATCTTATTCTATTAGAATTACTATTAATTTTTACACAAATAGAAGTAAGGTATTTCAAAATCTGTATTATTAATATTCAGAGTAACAATAATGAAACAAACCGACTAGTGAGAGTATGGCTCATAGGCTTAGATAATTTATACGTCTAGATAGAGTCTGTTGCTGTTAGATAACCGATAAACACAGGCCAGGAATATTAGTTTAGTGTGCGTGATAAGCTACGTCTTACACTCGCGATTTGTATGGCACTTTGTGTTAGTGTATGTGAATTGCTCAAAGTAGAGCTTCGTTCAATTGTCTATTTTTTTTTCCGACGATTTCATAGCTGTCATAGTCTATCTAGACGTATAATAATAGTGTTATAATATTGACACACTCTTACACAAATTATCTTGCCCCAAACTAGGTATAGCCTGTACTATAGGTGCAAGACAACGATATATTTAATACAACATACCTACTTAAACATACATAAATACATATTAAACATCATGACTCGGAAACAAACATTCATATTCATTATATAAATGTCTGTACCTACCGGGATTCGAACCCGGGACCTTTAGCTCAGTAGGCGGGGTCACGAACCACTGGGCTATAGGGGTCGTCAAATGAATGATCTAAGCTCATAGGCATAATGAGTCAATATGTGACTGTACGTAATGAAGGGCATTAAATACGAGTTTAATGCCTAATTATGCCTTCATGATGCATTCAGGAGTCGCATATTATGATACCCATAAATTTAAACCGTTAATGGCAGTATTAAAAAATTATCTAGCAGCTGTGACAGTTTTTTTAACTGACTTCGAAAAGGAGGAGGTTCTCAATTCGATCGGTATTTTTTTATGTATGTACACCGATTACTCTGAGATTTATAATTTTCGTATGATTTAGTTTGATGCGGAATATTTGCCAGTTAGTCCAGTAGATTTCATTTAATGAACATTTTATGAATATTTTTGTTTACGTGAATAATGTTACTATAGTTTGTGTACTGTTTTTTAAGGAGTTTTCATTAAGTTTGTATATTATTATTATAAACCCATTTGCCGATAAGTGGGTCTTACGGCCGTTCCTTATATCTACAGATAGAGATAAATTACTAACTTCTACTGTCAGTCAGCTGTCAGCTGTCAATAATCTGAAGCTGTTGCAATATACCCGATGAGTCATTCTTATCGCCTTATATTTGGACGCGTGAATTGCAATTTCCATACAAATTTTATATCGCTGGTAGGAAATACGTCGTCCCATTGACAGATAGCGTGCACGGATAAGGTGAGTTACCGTCGATAAGTTTATTGGATCAAAAAAGTCAACGGTAGTTACGATTTTTATCTCAAGCAAGAGTCTATCTGTCATTCATAGCTAACAAACGTTCTTCGCGATATTTCAGAATCGCGAATACAATCAGTGAATTACAAGAACGCGAAATAGGGGATCTATATTGTTTAAGGCACGCGGAACCTATCGTAGGCCTACCCATAGCTACTTAAAAAAGTTACTATTTAATATATGACAATAAAAAGCAACGGAATCTTATTGTTTATCTGATGAATGACTAAAATACTATTATTTGTATGTGCTACCTATTGATAGGTTTGAGATGGGGGCCAAGCCAAATGTAATCGAAGACACCTACTCGCCACGAGTGACTTTGAGCGGGATAGCTTCATCTAGAACCAAATATCCCAAGTGGGTAAGCACCGACTTAAACCTTATCAATAGGTAGCAAATATAAATAATTATATTATATTTTATTAATATTAAAGATATAACATTCGCATAAGAGGTGTATTAAATTAAATCTCTATAAAGTTTTATACTTTTGAGCTTTTCAAGTCGGTTTTTTTAAACGTAGTTTTTTTAAATTCAGATACAAACTAGAGCCGGACCCAAGTATCATATCGTTCGATATCTTACTTACGTGCAACATTTGTCAAATTTGTTTGCAAATAATTGACATTTCATTTCGAACTAAACGTCATTTCGACTAATCTAAGAATAGAGCTTAAATCAAATATCTTCAGAGATGTTCGAGATTTGAATGAAATAATATTATCGAAATCGATGTTATTATATAGCAACAAAAATATTTTTACAGATAAGAAATTTATTGTAACAAAAGAGTTTATTTTTATGTTGCTCATAATGTGCGGTTCTTGAACGCACATGGAGGGTTTTATGATATTTGAGTCTATAAAGTATTTTTATAGGATAGAGATCTGAAGGCAAATTGATTATATTGAAATTAAATCGAAGTAATTTGTTATAATATAATGGTTTTTAATAAAGATTTGAAGCTCTTATAGGTTATAGGTTATAGGTTATCACGGGCTATTATCCGCAACTCGACGACTACAGCGCGCCTATTTTGCGTGGTGAGGAGGGCGGCTAATCCTGCCACCCTAGTTCCTCAAGGTAATGTATCAAACCTCTGATGTCACCCATGACCTCGGGGAGAGTCCTCGGTGACCCCAGGTGTTTGGCCCGGTATGAGGCCACACTCCTACACTCCAAAATGACGTGTGCGGCCGTTTCGTCCGCCTCCGTGCAGGCTCTGCACAGTGGGCTGTCGGTGACACCTATATTGAACAGATGCTTGTTAAAAGGGCCGTGACCCGTTAGTACATGAGTTATTTTCCGTAACCTAGGTCGTGGAAGTTTTACTAGCTTGCGAGAGAGCTTGGGGTCTATTTGTGGTAGAGCTTCTTTTGCTTGTCTACACCCACTTACGTTCATCCAGTACTTATTATGTAATTCCTTGGTGTGTTGGCGTATTACCTTCGTAGGCCAGCTAGGCGGGAGAGGGATAGTTGGTTCTGGTCCTTTTGCTGTCATCGCTGAGCCTCTCCTGGCCAATTCATCAGCGGCATCATTCCCTCGTGAGTTACTGTGTCCCTTTATCCATTGAAGAGTTACTTGGTTGTTATTTTCGCATAACTCCCTCAGACATTGGTGACAGTTGTATATTAGCTTAGAGGTGATAGTGTGGCTTTGTAGGGCTTGTAGTACTGATTTGCTATCTGAAAGGATGCGGATGGAGTAGTCTTTTACCTTTCGAGTCAAAGTAGCAGTGACTGCTTCTATGATACCCATACATTCTGCTTGGAAGACAGTGTTATGAGCTCCTAGTGATGCAGCTATTCTTATATTTAGGTCATCCGAGAACACTCCGTATCCCGTGCCCGACCTTGTCTTTGAGCCATCTGTGAAAATCCTGAGGTTTTTTGTACTGAGGTCCTCTTTCAGTTCTTCAAGCAGCTGTATTTTGTATCTCTTATCGAATATGTATTCCTTTGGAGATCTATCACTTACTGCCAACAGCAGAGGCTCCTTTTCAATCACCTCATTTAGAACTTCTGGGTGTGGGGATTGAGTGGTTTTCCAAAGATTTAATGTCTTCAACCTTACTGCGGCGCAGGCCGCCTCTTGTTTTATATAGAGGTGTAGTGCCGGAAGATTCAGCATAGCTTCTACAGCCGCGATTTGAAGCTCTTATTTCTGTATAAAATGTTCTTGCTGTTTTAAAACAGTCCAAGTTTTTCACATGAAGGGGCATATCAAATTCGAAAATTGTATTCAAATAAGATCTAAAATCACAGATTATTGAACGCCAAAACTACCATTCATTCGAAAAAGTCTGCCTCAGACCTGAGAAGAACGTGCGTAAGAAACTCAGCTGGCTTCTTTTTTTTCATTACAAACATTATGATTATCATTTTCAAGTCAATATAATTTGTTTTTCTCTAGATACTTTAGGACCTAAGAAATAAGTGGCATGAATAGCCTAAGCCTAAAATAATATTTTTATGAAAGAAAAGGACAAACGAGCGTACACGGGTTGCCCGGTAATAAGTGATCACTGCCGCCTACATTCTCTTGAAAATACCAAAGTAATCACAGGAGCGTTGCCATCCTTTTAGAAAGTTTCAATAAGTGAATTTAAATCCGTATAGGTTCACGCTTAAATCTACCACCTATTTGAAAATTCCACCTGAAAAAAATGGGTGCAAGAAACTCTATTGGCTTCAGTTTCATTAAAAATAAAACTTTTTACATCGCTCATGCACGCTTAAACTTGCATGCTACAGAGCTGAGTCTATTAGCCAACTAATTAAAATAAACTTTGGTTTTCATCTTCAAGGTACATCAGATATTCCCGACATAACGGTTTGTCACTTCAATTGAAAATACAATAGTAAGCTTTTAAAATGTTATATTAAAACTATGTGCCTAAAACACGATATTATGATTCTTCAGATGTTGTATTATGCCTTTGTTATTACGTGTTTCATCTGACGTTTATATTGAGTCAGCACGATATTTACCCGTGTCTTACACATGAAATTTGGCCACAGTTCCTTTTATGTTTTCCTGAAGACTTTGTATAGTTAAGACGAGAGCTGCATCCCTAGTGTCATTTCCCAAAAGAGCAATGTAATGTGACGCGTTTGTTGTCACATCATAAGCAGAAAAGATCGCGTTAATATTGTTACACAACGCAATCGTCTATGTTATATTTGTAAGTAATATTATAAAGAAGAAACATTTGTGTTTTTGTATGTATGTTTTCTATGTTTTCACACAAAAACTACTGGACCGATTTCAAAAATTCTTTCACCATTAGAAAGCTGCATCTTCACTGAGTGATATATTTTATACACTTAAAAAAATAGGGATCCCCAATAAAATTCAATAATATAACCCAAGGTTTGAAAAATTGTCCTAAAAAATCTGTCATCGCGTACGCTGCGGAAACTATTGATGATAAAACAAAAAAATGTTCTACAGTATAATGGAACGTATGAATATCTACCAAACAAAAACTCGTGTCGTATAAAAAATGTCTAACTACTGTAGTTATTTTTTTTTACATTTTAAATGTTCATATAAGTGCCGACAATAATCAAATCATATTATTCATATCTCTGTATTTAATTAAATGATATTTTATTTAAGACTGTTCCATTCCTAATATTTTTATTATTATTAAAATAAGACATTCCATTCAAAAACTATAACTAATCTTAAAATGTCAATCTAAAGAAAATAATGCAACCATAAAATAACAACTAAATGACATAAAATATTTATGTTAACAAAAATAAATCTATAGTCCTACTTAGTAGACTTTCCTCTACCACTAGATCGGTATCTAAGCGAGTGAAACCGCGGGGCGTTGCTAGTATAATATATATTTGATGATGAATTATATTTTGTGACGAGCTAGTCATTCCATTAGATAGACAGTCTGTATTGTATGCGATGGTGTGCGGATCTCAAAGCTTCTTTCTTTTTACTGCTATTGTGGTTCACTGCGTGAAATTTATAAATTATTTCGTAAGTGTACAGATGATAAATGAAGATGATGGATCATCTGACGTTAAGTGATCACTGCCATTATCTTTTGCAACATCAAATAGCAGCCTAGCGAAACTCTCTAAGAAAAGATTCGATTCACTCGATTGTATGAAAAGTGCAGTCATTGATAGATTGAGAGATGACAGCTATAATCTTGTAAAAAACGGAGATAATCGAAATCCACTACGTCTTAAGCAACTGCTCGTTTTCAAACTTAGCCGGATTATACTTCTTCGCTAATCATCATACTGTAATTACTACTATTTCAAACTTATGTCAAATGACTGCACGTTTCATGCTAAACTAAAAATTCAATTTTTACTTAGGCAGTCCCTCCCGCCTCTTATTAGTAGTATTTACTCTTTGCAAAGGAGTTTCGATTGCTGTTAACTGAAAAAGTATAATTTAAATAAAAAATGAATAAGTTTAAATTAAGTATTAGTCCAGTAATGGAAATTCCCGATAATTGCACTGTTCCAATGTAGGAATATTGAAAAACTTTGATCTGCTGATTAAAATAAAATAATTGAACAAATGTAATGGAGGAAGTATTCTAAAATCATTTTTTGAGTATTTCCAATTCGCTATTGCAACTGTTTTTAAAAACATTATATGATCCTAAACTCTAAACCTTGGAAAGTACTCAACACATATATTTTCAAATTAAATTATTTGATCTATATTCAATATTTTAGCATAGCCAATTTGGTACTTGTTCTCAATTAATCTTTAGTAGCGATAGATTTTTAGCTTTAGTAGATTTTTTAAATTTATAAATTGACAATAAAATGCATTAAATTACTTAAGATACAATAAGTTAGGCAATTAATATAATTAAATTATCGAAAGTTTCCATATGTATTTAAACAAAGTATATTATAAAATCACTTCGGCAAGAATCGAACCTGCTAAGGATGAACATCTATTATTTATCTATTGAACAATAGGCAGTCTCATTTCATTAACAAAGTTCAACAATCCCTGCATACAATACAAAAAAGTTACTTCAAATTTCAAACTCATTATGATTTTCTAGAGAAACTTTCCTTTGTGAGAGCATTGTCAATAAATTGAAATTTCTCTTAACACACTCAATAGTCGACACATTATAAGATCTAACTGATAAACTTTGGACGGTTGTCAGGTACATTATAATGCATTATGCCAAATAAATACTTACTTTATGACTGCGACAAATAAAGGTTTTGGTTGGAGTGGGTGCTTAGAGTAAGGTAAAGATGGTACTGTAAAAAATATCAAAATGATATAACCTTTTTTGATGAAATTTGCCGCATTGCACAGCATTAGTCTAGAGCATATTAATGAAGAAGAAAGAAATTAGAAATAAAATTCTAACTTTACATTCAGTACAATTACTGTTACTCGTACCAGGAAAAAACAGGTAAAAAGGTGCTTTTAATATACGGTCATCTGTAATTTAAGTGACCTTTTTAAGAAATAAAAGAAAATTTTATTTGCTATTTAACAGTTTTAGTTTATGTTGTCAAGGATGTATCAAATACATCGTTGTCTAGCTTTTGAAGGCTATGTTTGAAGCGGGAGGAGAAAAGCGTTAAGCGCGCCACAACATAAGATAGAGAAGAATGCAAGCAATTTGCAAGAGACCAAAGATTTTTCTCTTGCAAAGTTCTCAAAAATACTACGCATAATTATAATTTTAAATAGTTTTCAGGTATAATTTTGTGCTATATTATAGCTAAGATTTATAATGGGTAATTAAGAGTTATACTGTAACAGTCCTCCAACAAATAATAAATGGTTAAATTCTTTTCAACATCATATAAATGAATATGAAAAATCTTGATTGCGTTTTTCGAATCTACCAACCGCTGAGATTTTATCTACGCGCTACTGGTTTTGCTAGCTTTCCGCGTTTTTACGGGCAGCCACTCCCCAGCAGTCTTTTATAACAAAGGCCTTTTAAAATATTTTCAAGACATATTGACAGATCTAGCGGATTTTTAGAAAGTTAACGTTTTCAGGAGTTTATTTATAAAATATAATATGGAATACAATGAGATATTGATTGAAAATGTTAAAAACGTCTAATAAAATCTGACATAAAAATTCATTGACAAGATGTTCCATGTTGCGCCATTTCCTATTCTAATATAATTGTTAATTGTTACCACAGCGATATGTGAACATTACAAGAGTTTTATATAAATCTCTATAATATCTTTTTTTATGAAAGTAAGGGTTGAGACGAATAGGACGTTCAGCTGATGGTAATACGCCCTGCCCATTACAATACAGTGCCGCTCAGGATTCTTGAAAAACAACTGTGATACCTTGAGACATAAGATGTTAAGTCTCATTTGCCCAGTCATTTCACTAGCTACAGTGCCCTTCAGACCGAAACACAGTAATGCTAACACATTACTGCTTCACGGCAGAAATCGCCAATATCTAGCCGGCATCCTATGCAAATGAGCCTCCCACTGGTAAAGTAAAAATGTCTTAAATGAGAGAGATTTCCTAAAAAAAACGAGAACAATATATTTACGAAATGAATACGATCTTATACTGTGGATTGAACAAAAATAATATTGTTATTAATTTATAATTGCATCATTATATATTTATAATTACTATAAAACATCAGTCCTAATGAGGTACACAAATTTGTATGTCTTCACAAACTCTTCAGTTTTCATCAGCAGTTAAGTACTCTGTTTCTCCAATAATGTTTACGTTATGCTCTGTATTTCAAAACCTATTAAACCACAGACAGAACTCACTCAAAAATATATAATAAGTCTGTGGTAAATCCAAGTTGAGACGCCACTCGTCAACGAACTGAATAAAAAGTGCATTTGTGAAGTTTATAACGCGATCTGGGAAGCCATAACAAGTCCGCACCAGACAGACAGTAATTTAAACTTCATTTTTGCTCATTCACTAAAATATTACGTGAATATTTCATCGAAAACTTTGTTCAAGCGTAAAACAAATTTATGGAATGTGTTTTTCAGATTTCAGAGACAAATTGGATTTTGTAATACTTTTGCATCACTTGTAAATTATGTATCTTAAATTTTGAAACAAATTAAATTTGCATATTCAATCCCAAGAATGGGAGAGATCGTTTCATCATCATATGAGTCGGAGGACGTCCACTGCTGGACAAAGGCCTCCGCCATAGATCTCCACGATGATTGATCCTACGCTACCCTCATCCAACATATTCCGGGGATCTTGACCAGATCATTGGTCCATTCAGTGCCTACCAACACTACGTCTTCCGGTACGTGCTCGCAATTCGAGGAATTTTATGCCCCAACGGCCATCTGTCCTTCGAAATATGTATCCTGCCACCGCCACTTCATTTTCGCACTAATTTAGGTTATGTCGGTGACTTTGGTTCTCCTACGGATCTCCTCATTTCTGATTCGTTGTCGCAGTGAAACTCCGAGCATAGCCAATGCAATAAACCTAATAGTCGTATTACCACTCATCGAAATACTCCCCTAATATCGGAATACTGGGTCTCGAAATCTCAGATGATAGCTAATTCCGCGGTCATCAAATTGGCGTCAAAGAAACTGGCAGTCCGGCCATATAATATGGAGTATTGTTGTCATCGCTGTCTTCTATCAGATCGAACTATTAGACCGCATGCAAAGCAAAGCTGCTCAATGTTTCGATGATCAGATCACATGGTGCTCCGTAGAGACGTCACTACATTGCATGTATTCTAGCGTATTTAACACATTATTAGAGGGAGTATTCTGTACTGAAACTCTACAAACATGGGTTTCATCTCAACCATATGGATGTTTGGCATTCCTTTATAGTGCGATTTTCAAAGACCTTTCTTCTATGTAGAAGCATATTATGAAATGAGCTTCCTTGCGCGGTGTTTCCAGGACAATTTAACAGGGCATCCTTCCAAAACAGTCCGTAAACTTTTCTAAAATGCCAGCTAGGCTCCTGTGATTCCTGCAGTTTTATGGCGAATGAGCGGTGGTGGCCACTTAACACCAGTATACCCATACGCTCGTTTGTAGTCCTCTTCGATAAAAAATAAAATAAAACATGTACGAAATATTTTTTTATGTTAAGACGTAGATCTCAAATATTGAAACATAATATATTATTAAAAAGATTCCCCGAGTTGAGTGTTGTTGAAAAATTCAAGGATAAATCAGTACAGAGGTAATTCTGCAAGCAATTTTCATAGTAGTTGAAGCTAACGGTTAAAGTTTTGAGAGAGCAAGATTTCCTAATGCACTCTGCACTCACAAAGAGCATTTTGCTTAAAAATTCACGACGTCTTTTGTTCTTGGTTTATTAACCTGAGTTTTGGGAGTTCTTGTTAGTCGTCGAGTAGCTCATTAAATGGAATATTCTAGATTCAGTATACTTAGGGTATATGCCCCATTAATAACAATAACACAGTTAATGAATGTTTTAAAGGCCGACAACGCTCCTGTGATTCCTATGGTGTTGCATGAGAATGTGGGCGGCGGTGATCACCTATTACCAGGTGGTGTACTCTGTGTTCTCCTATTCCATAAATAAAATAAAAAATAATCTTTTCTACGAGCAGGGAAAACCATGTGCACTTCAAACTCGGGTCTACGTTCAAAATAATTTATCTTTGTTGGATTTAGGTAAGATTCATCCCCAACCGATTCTGACACCAAATTGCGTCTTCTGCCTTCAACACTCATGGCATATATGTTTAACCTAAGCGAAACCCTATCGAATGGGTTCAACCCTACCAATTAGAGATCAATTTCAATCGGTTGTATTTAATTTACTGACACTACATACTTTTTACTGAAAATCAGAGCTTATAATTATCGTTTATATTTTTTTTGTAATCCTATTCTGTTTTTCACAGACCATACAAGTCGTAAACAACGAAATAATTAACAGGGTGTACTAATTTTTCCAAATTTCAAATTCTAAATCATTAAAATTTGGTCCACCAGTAATTTGTTTAAATTTTTTGTTTTAATAACTCACATAAGAAAAATCTCAACTTCTTAGGACTCTTTCGAATATCACTAATGAAAATATGAAAATTTGTTGCTTATCGTCAATATACAGGGCTGACATTAAATTATTCCCTACAGTTATAGAGGTTAACTCGACCAAAATGCTTGCGGTATACGCGGATGAAAAAGTAAGAAATAAAAAGAGATTTTCACTAATGAAATATTTTTACAATATTGTAGAAAACTACAATACTGCAACAATAAAATGACAATGCCCTATTCCCTGTGCTTCCCCGGGGCGTAAAAAATAGGGTAGTATCAGGCCCAAGGGTGTCGTAAGAGGCGACTACGTGCGTCTTATGACGTCAGCACAATCGGGCTAGACTCGTCCGGGTTACTTAGCACACTCGCAGAGAATACCGGCGTGAAGTAGCGGCCTTGTGCCGCTATATTTCGCATAGGTTAAGGTATTACCCCAGGAGGGTACTGGCTCTGCAAGAGCCGGAGTATCCCTCCCCGAGCATTCGCGCTCGGGTTACCTCGTATTCTGGGGAGGGTACCGCGCATTTCACAGAACAAACAGGGCAGCAACACCACGGCACCCCGCTCCACGCTTAATGTGGACTTCTGTAACATCAGGGGAATTCACTCCAATTTAACGCCGTCCACCACCACCTTGAGACGGCGCAGCCTGCCTTGTGTTTCCTTACGGAGACGCAGATATCTCGACTTAGCGATACGTCATATTTAACGTCCCCGGGTACAAAATTGAGCATAATGTTTTGCCTCATGCCGGGCTATGTGTGTACGTTAGGTAGGCTATCTGTTGTCGCCGTCTCGGCAATTTTGAGGGTAGGGACCTGTCTACGCTCTGGCTCCTCGTAGATTTAGAGGACCACGTCCGCATCTATGCGTGTGACTACAGGTCCCATAGTGCTAACGCAGAAACGGATCACCTCATGGGCTGATCAAAAGGTCAAATGCCTAGTGTAGCATAAAAAGTTATGAACGATACTCAAACAAATTGTCAAGCAGAATAGTCTCCCAAGAGTGTACATGTATTTTTCCTACAAACGTTTTAACGAAATACTCATCAATCATCAATAAATGACACTGAATAAAGACTTGATTGTCGTAAGGCCACTTATATGCTTAATGTTGTTAGACTATTTAGAGATAGATGGAACCTTGCAATCAAATATGGATATAAGTCTTGGAGAACCGTATCCCAGTTGATTGATAGATGTTTATTGTAGCAGGAATATGGACTTGAATACCAATAATGGTTTCCGATAAATTCTCCCGCTCTCGCATAAGTTATTGTCGGAGTTATTAAATATGTTTTGCTTTTCTATCACAAAGTATTCTACTTATTTAGTTGTCTTCATTGTTCTCGACATAACAATTTCTTTTTGGTTGTTATGAAAACAGTACACTCGTTGATAAAGCTATTCCATTACATATTATATTTCATTCATAACTATTCTTGTAATTATTAAAATTATTTAAACTTTATTTTATAGTTTTTAGTTTACATGTAATAATCTCATAAGTCATAGTTCATTTTTGTAGTGAATTTTATGTTTTTTAATTTATTTTTGTTTAATCTTTCAAAGATTTTTTTTTAATCTTTTAATTCTATTTTTCACTTTAGAATTTTATTTTTAGTAACCATCCTGTTACACATTACACACACAAACAATAGGTCAACACAAGTAATTCTTATCAGAATATTAAAATTGTGTACAATGGTCTTCTAGTATAGCCTCTGTATTGTATTCCTATACACCCAGAAGATAATATTTCTAAAACCGACAAGTTGTTTTAATTAAGAGGTCAACTTTAGCCTAAAATCATTAATCAATTATTCGGAAACAATAGAACAAATGTTTTCATCATTATGTTGGAAGCGCGGACTGCGGGTGGAGGGGTGCAGGGCTATGTCGAATAGTTTGTGATCATTTGTCATTCTGTCACGTCCCGCGACTTGTGCAAGACGTGTAGTGTTGTCTTGCTATCTTCCCATTTCTTTTATATTCAAATACATTTGGAATTGCTTATTTTTCTATATTTAAGCAATTTTTTTCCATCTTCTGATATCCAATATTAAAATTTGCTGATTTTTTATGAGCAATTTTTTGTGCTCTGAAAGAAAGAAGCCTTATGAGATTCATATTTAAATTAATTGACTTTAACTTTATTATAATTCAAAAATATGATATTTTTAGCAGCCTGAGATCAAATTGAAATTACAAAAAAAGGCAGTTTGACTTTCCAAACGGTAACTATGAAAACACCAAAAACGACTACTCCTACTGCTTGTGATCCCTTCCTTAATGACGTCTCATGACATTTCTTCCACTATGACTTCTAACAATAGAAAAACTAAAATTAAAGTTAACCATAATATAACAGCACCTACTCATGATTGGGCATCAAGTGCCCAATAGGTGCACATACCAAACCTCAATCAAATGTGTTTACTCATTCAAGTTATTCTTAACGTACCAATAATATATTCTCCAAATACAATATTCGCTAACAACATTGACGAACTTGCTGCTCACATATTTAGATCATTTTTCCTTTGAAAGCAAGATTTATACTCAAGAAATAATTTCGTTTGCCCTCGAATCCAATATTAAATGGGCTCTTTCATCTTAGGAATTGATTAGTATTGGCGAAGTTATTGAGGAAATATATTGTAGCTGTTATCAAACACGTTATAATATTATGTTCTTGAAAATGTAATGTAGGTATATACAGAGGCATATTAGCGAAATTTTAGAAACTGTTACTTAATTAAATGAAATGTACAAAACAAAAGTGCTTAGAAATTCTAAGAATTGTTTTAAACGTTTATGTGGTGAAATGTTGTTATAACATCTTAATGTTACCAAGACTTGGGCATAAAGCAACTGTTGTCAAGTTATATATTATTTATAAGAAAAGGGCCCGCTGAGTTTCTAGCATCCGTTCTTCTCACGTCTGAGGCATTAATTTCAGAAGGAGTGGTAGTTTTGGTCTTTCAATTAGTGATGTCAAATCCTATTTTGAATATTTGATTTTGAATTGAACACAGATAATGACTGGTAATGCAAATGTAAGATTTATAATGTCAACAAGAGCAATAGCAATCTGCCTACCCTTGTTCGTCTTTCTTAAACTCGACGACAAACAGCTTTGTATGAATTAATTTCTTGGAGTTTTTGTTGTATGGTTTCACGGTGTACTTAAGTCGATCTATTACCGGATTCCGGCTTGGATAACCGAGGAAACTTAAGCGGTGATTACTAACGGAACCTAGTAATGGACTTTCTTTAATAACAAGAAAGATTATTCTTAAAATTGGCATTGGCAAGGTTTATAACCGGACATGTGCCAGTCAGATTCGCCCACCGAGGGTCTTTACATATTATTTGGTAGCTACCCATAATTATCTGTTTAAGCTTGTACCAATGAAGCCCTTTAATACCATACTAGATGTGTATTTTATTTATAAAACTTTTGATTTTGTATACTTGTAGTATAAGCCGGTATTAATTACCGAATTTCATAGTTCTAGGTCAGCGGATAGTATTTATATATATATAATTCTTCTGTACGTGTGTTGTCAGTGGACGCCTGGACAGATTTGAATGATTTTTTTGTGTGTATTCGAGAATGATTTAGTTTACAATTGAAGTGCCTCCCAAACGGCAGGACCGATTTTGATGATTTTTTGTGTGTTACAGTGAATAAGAGCATAGAATGGCTTAGATTGATTGATTTATGTTATTGAAATCCTCCTTACGGCTGGACTGATTTTTCAATTTTAATACGTGTGTACAGGACATCATCCGTCGGGTCCGTTAGTACCCTATAAAATTTGCTTCCCTTGACAGAGTTGAAATGTACGTTTTTGCGGCATAAACAGCCGTATCTCTTTTTTCGTTAACTAAGTAGTTTGCTTTTTCTTCAAGAAAATGTAGACTTGACTATATAGTTTAAATTTCAAGTCGATACCTCCGAGCGTTCCTAAGATGACAGCATGATAGATGAATCGGATATAAAGTGATCTTTTCTATAAGGGTTAGTAATTTTCCGTTTGAGGATACGGAAACCTAAAAATATAAATATTACATATATTTATTTAACTTTCAAAAGTTCTAGTTCTATTAAAGTGACTATATCAATTTACAATTCAAATTTAAGGAAAACAAATGCATTCTCAGCCTCCTCGTATACCTCCTCATATATTATATAAAGATTAAAAGGAGGTTGATTGTTATTGCTCACAGACTGAGATCCGGACACATGCCTTTGAATAAGTTTAAATTTTTGATGAAAATTGCGTAGTCACCTCTATGTGATTCATGTGGAATAATTGAGGATGTTGAATACGTAATAAATGAATGTGTCCGATTTCAGTCTAGTAGAGACGAAATTGTAGGACTTATGGGTTTAAACAGATTTGATACGGGCATGTTTGTAAATATACTTGCCCGTCCTGCATCTAAGGATGCCATAAGTCTGTTTGAATCCATAAGTCTTATTGGTTGAAGACTTTAAAACTTGCTTTTCCTTTTATTAACTATTTTTATATTTTGTTTTGTTAAAAATTTTGTTTTTCTTTTCTTTTAGTGTAAATGTACTTAGATTATAATGGAGCTCATATGAACATACATATAAAAGCCCCTAAATAAATAAAGAAATAAAAAACAAAATAATATAATAGAATGAATTCGTCTCCATCAAACAGGTCATATCAAAATTTATTTCACTGTTTCAATCATATTTATCTTTGCCCGAAAATATTCATAGATTTAGCAGCATCAATGCGACAACTAAAGCCTTTCAAAGCTTTATTTGAGAATAGATTTTTATCACTTTTATCTATGGTTCTGACAGATATGAATTTATGTTGTAAGTATTTTGTACTTGATGAAATTTTATTAAAGTATACATATTAGTTTGACGTCTTCTTGCCACTCTCAAATTCTTCAATAAAATGCTTTATTTTGTCCTTAGAGAGTTGAAGTTGAAATTATTTTAGAGAATAGCTCGATATTTTATTGCTGTCAGCTCACTGAAGAGCTAAGGAGTTATAATTATAATCTTTATCCCTAATATATAAAATTCTCGTGTCGCGGTGTTTGTTAACAAACTCCTCCGAAACGGCTAAAGCGATTTGTATGAAATTTTGCTTGCAATCGTCTGAGAATCGGTCAACATCTATTTTTTAAAGCCCAAAATATATTTGGGCGATGGGACGATGCGGAGAAATCCCGGGAAAAAAACTGGAAAGTAAGATTATTACTATTTATATATAAATAATTGACAAGCAACAATTATTGACATTTGACACATTTGTGACAAATTACATTGATTGTTTATTTTATTTTTTAGAGCATTGGTAAAAAGGCCAAACCAAACCAAAATACAATAAATGAATATTTAAATCATATTTAAGCTAAATATGTACATTATGTATACCTTTTTGATGTTGTTGAAGATAAATATCTTCGCGCACAACGTCATCTAAAAATAAAAGTTTTCAGAAATTTTCTGACGTTTGCGACATTATTTAAATTTTATGGATTTTTCGTCTACTATTAGGACAGGCAAAGGGTTCAAGCCAATACAGCCGTATTTGTTAATGTTCAATAATTTATTTCACGATTTTTACAATAATGTTCTTTCTACAGACGTAGAATAGCACAACGAATAAATAATTTTAAGGGTTTGTTTTGTCACGCCATTGAAGTATAATTTCTTGCGTGCATTAGTATACACACACTTTTTTTATTTTAGACAGTGGAATTCAGTGGAATCTGCCCAATTTTTTTTTAGTAAATCAGTAAAATTAATATTTTTATAATAAAGAATTTTGTTCCTATTTTTTTGTTACTGTTTTTACTTTGTTTTCCTAACGTGTGGTGTCCCACGACACCACACGTTTTTTTTATTAGTTTTAATGGCAATACAACGTTGGCTGGGCTGGATCAGCTAGTAACTTTATAGAAGTAAAATTTTTGATTATATAGTTTACTAATTAATTTTTACTTGCATTTTTACTTGCATGTATTAAATCTGTTTACTATGCATACATGCGTAGTGTCTTAGAGTACGCAAGTTGTATCTGGTCGCCCCATTATATAACATATATTGAAAAACTTGAAAAGATTCAAGCTAAATTTATAAGGCACCTTAACTTTCGTCATAAAATTTTTTCCAACTACAAAGATGGCTGCATGCATCATAATATAATTTCACTAGTAGACAGACGAACGTTATTAGATACAATGTTCTTATTTAATATAATAACTAATCTTCTGGACTCCCCAACATTACTTGCTAGTATTAACTTCAATGTACCACTAAAACGAACGAGAAATACGCCTCTTTTTTCATTATCATTTTACACTACGAACTATGGTAAAAATTCTCCCATTAACAGAATTTGTAAGCATTACAACGAAGTTTTTTCGAATGTCGACATTCATAATCGCAGTAAAAATAGCTTCAAAACAGAAATTATTAAAATATTAATGGATACACTAGATACAAAAAATGTTACTGGAGCAATATAAACCGAACAAATAGGTACATTAACACACGCACATATACACAAACCACACTACACGCACACATACACATCCAAACATAAAATAAACACTATAACCGATAATAACATAATATAATAATAGATATATATATATTAAATTCGCATTCATACGCATAATATTATTCTTTTAATGTTTAAACTATACATATTATTATGTTAAAGTAAATTAAGTTGAAATTCATTTAAGTCGACAATTCTAAGTTTACGCCTAATTGAATAAAGTTTATTTGAGTTTGACTATCACTTTCACTTAACATTTTTTCCAATACCACTGTTAATCATCACATGACGTGACAAATCAATCAAAGTATAACATCGCTTGATGTGCGTATAATGTGGTTCTAACTAATTGATTTCATCGAAATTATGTCAACACTCAATAAATTGAATTACAATCTCCTGATTTATATATACTAATATATAAAGCTGCAGTGTTTGTTTGTTTGTTTGTTTGTTTGAACGCGCTAATCTCTGGTACTACTGGTCCGATTTGAATGATTCTTTCAGTGTTGGGTAGTCCATTTATCGAGGAAGGCTATGTTTTTTTTTTCAAAATTAGGGATCCGTAATAAAATTGCTATTTTGTAACACAAGGTGTAAAATCGAAAACCTATTTTTGCGTGCGCTGCAAAAACTATTGACAATAGAACAAAATGATGTACAGGCTATAATATAGGCAATATTTTATTACTTATAAAACTATCGCGTGAATTATACTTTATATGGCAAAACAACGTTTGCCGGGTCAGCTAGTCATTAATATTGCTCAAAACTTTTAGTATTAATTTTAACTTTAATTTATTCTGATTCTAGGATTCTGCGTATTTAGATGTACCTGTTCAATAGAATACCCAGTCCCTCTGAAAAGGTTACGAAATGTCGGGTTAGCTAAAATAATAATAATGAAAATGTAGGTACCATTCAAGTAAGGGAGGCTCCTTTGCGCAGGATGCTAGATTATGGGTACCACAACGATGCCTATTTCTGCCGTGAAGCAGTAATGTGTAAGCATTACTGTGTTTCGGTCTGAAGGGCGCCGAGGTAGTGAAATTACTGGGCAAATGAGACTTAACATCTTATGCCTCCTAGGTGACGAGCGCAAATGTAGTGCCGCTCAGAATGTTTGGGCTTTTCAAGAATTTTGAGCGGCACTGCATTGTATTGGGCAGGGCGTATCAATTACCCTCCGCGGAATGTCCTGTTCATCTCGTCCCGCTTTTTTCATAACATAAAAAAATAAAAAAGTTTCACGCAAAAACTAATCTTAAAACACAGTTATAATAACACGCATTTTAATCATTTAAAAAGTATTTTATTTAAATGTGGAACAATCTCGTTAATTACAGAAAATACTAATAGTATAATAATGAAAATGGAAAATTATAAGATATGCCTATTTGAAAATAAGAATGAATATTGTTCAATGCATTTAAAAAGTATTTTATTTAAATGTGGAACAATCTCGTTAATCACAGAAAATAATAATAGTATAATAATGAAAATGGAAAATTATAAGATATGCCTATTTGAAAATAAGAATGAATATTGTTCAATGCATTTAAAAAGTATTTTATTTAAATGTGGAACAATCTCGTTAATCACAGAAAATAATAATAGTATAATAATGAAAATGGAAAATTATAAGATATGCCTATTTGAAAATAAGAATGAATATTGTTCAATGCATTTAAAAAGTATTTTATTTAAATGTGGAACAATCTCGTTAATCACAGAAAATAATAATAGTATAATAATGAAAATGGAAAATTATAAGATATGCCTATTTGAAAATAAGAATGAATATTGTTCAATGCATAGATTTAAGTCAATAAAGCATAATATTTTCACTCAACGAATAAATAAATCTAGTTTGTCATACCAAGCGGTATATATCCCTTTAACTCAGAAAACAGAATTACTATTTTAAATCTATATCGCAGTGAACTCAAAGATTTATTAAATATAGGTTTCATTACTATCCTGGACAAACGCTGCACATTCACTTAGTTTTGTAATATATTGATACTATCATTATGGTGGACTCTGGACACATACCTCTTCACAAACACTATAGGAACTTTTCAGTATAGGAGCAAACGCCCTAGGTGCCGAGGTTTTCTGGTCTAAGAGGAGAGGCTTATGTTATCCTGGAATATACACGAATGCCCAATCAATGGGCAAATACTCGCGTAAATACGACGTCGCTCCGAGAAGTGATAGTTACCAGTGGGAGGCTCCTTTGCACAGGAAACGGGCTAGATTATGGGTACCACAACAGCGTCTATTTCTGCCGTAAAGCAGTAATGTGTAAGCATTAGTGTGTTTCGGTCTGAAGGGCGCCGTAGCTAGTGAAATTACTGGGCAAATGAGACTTAACATGAATTAAAAAATAGTGTCTCAAGGTGACGAGCGCAATTGTTGTGCCGCTCAGAATTTTTGGGTTTTTCAAGAATCCTGAGCGGCACTGCATTGTAATGGGTAGGGCGTATCAATTACCATCAGGTGAACGTCCTGATCGTCTCGCCCCTTGTTTTCTCATAAGAAGAAAAAAGAAAAGTGTGTGAACAAGATTCTGAACTTCTAGAAGAATGTCTGTGTGTAATCCAAAAACTAGAGCCACCATACCATATAGATGAGGAACATAAACAAGATAAATAATGTACAGAAAGCCAGAAGTTTATTAAAAAAGGTTTTAATATCAGAGATAATCGCATTATAAGGGGTGGCTGGTAATTAAATCTAACGAAGAACCGTAAAGTAAATAACTTGCTTTAGGTGGAGACTGGAGAAATAAAACGTAATAGTGTTCGTTGTATCGGAATAAGGCGATACAGTCGGTGTTTATGTCTGTCCGTCCGTGAGTAATGAAGATTTAAACTGGGTTTACGATCGCTTCGGGTGCTCTCCAAACTACAACAAATATATGTGTGGGTTTTGTTTTTTACAGAACTCTGTCGTATAGATTTTTCTGCTCAATTTTCATTCGCGTATATTCTAACGTAATCTAATATCTTTAAATGAGCAATTCTTATATATATAATCTGAATCTCGGAAACGGCTCCAAATTTAGCTAGGTTTTAATTTAAAAAAAAGTAGTTTTAACCATGTTTTAATGGGAAACAGCTACAATATATACAAGACTATTATATACTATAAGTACAGTGAAGTTAATCTTACTAGCCCCGAATTAGGCATATTAAGCATAGCCAGAACTATAATGGGGGCGAGACAACTATTTATTTAATACAATAAACATATTTAATCATATATTATATAAGTATCCATGACTCAGAAACAAACATTAATAATAATCATACAAATGTTTGTACTTGATTCATATCCGGGACTCTTAGCTCAATAGTCAGGATCACCACTGGGGTATTCTGAGAGTCGTCAAACGTTTATTTTGAATAATATTATGAACAAAGTATTGAAGTGAATGAAACGGCGATTATTATTACAATAAAATAATTATTAATGTTTTTGGAGCGTTAAAACTATTTTAACAAGCAGTGCAGCTTTACCACCAAATGACGTATATTAAAAGATTTAGGTCAGCTGCAAAAAATAATATAATTAATTAAATAAAAACTTTTATGATTATGAATTTCGCATTTCGACGACATTTCCCGCGGTAAAGTTTGGCTGCTGGTCTTAGCTCTGTCTGAGCAGAGTCTGGTCTCAACTCTTCTGAGCACTCCTCGTGAAAATGTCAGAGTAGCTCGAATTGTCGGAGACCCAGTGCTCGGTGAACGGCTGGATCTCTTGGCGTTGCGTAGAGACGTCGCTTCATCGTGTGTCTTCTACTGCATTTATCACGGGGAGTGTCCGAAGAGCTGTTTCACCAGATTCTTGCCGCCGTATTCCACCTTCGCACGACACGCCACAAGTTAGGATATCATCCCCACCATCTGCATGAGTGGCGTTTTTCCACAGGGCGGTTTTCAAGGAACTTTCTTCCACGTACTACAAAAGTGGAATAAGCTTTCTTGTGCGGTGCTTCTGGGACGATACGACGTGGGTACCTTCAAAAAAAGCGCGTACCCGTTCCTCAAAGGCCGCTCCTGTGATACCTCTGGTGTTGCAAGAGAATATGAGCACTTAACACCAGATGATCCATACGCTCGTTTGTCCTCTTTTTTCCATAAAAAAAGGTCTCTTCTGATCCCAGATAATCCCTTTTATTCTCTTTAATAATGCGTTCTGTGCAAATCACAGAGTACAAATGTAAAGACAGATGTGATAATTTATTTCCAGTGTACAGTCCAAACAAACATATAACGTATTGTTCTGTCTGTTCATGTTAAAATTAATAACAGTTTGTTATGCTAGCTGATGAAATATGGGACCTGAAATAGATCAAAGAATGTGTACAACGTACGGTAAAACAAAATTCTTCACCTTACTCATTCCTTGGCTATAGATATTCTATATAATTAATTATATTATATACTATATCATATTTACTATGTTGTTGACAGTGAACAGGGTGAAGATGTCTATAAAAGCATGACCTGTATAAATACCACTGGACAGGCTGTTCCATATTTTTGACAGCAAATTTTGTGCGTATTTGAAGCGCCACTTGCGAGCATCCAGAGAACTAATTTTGACGTATAATAGAAATGGTTGCCAGAAGTATTTTTGCATTTTGAATTAATTTTGGTAATTTTCTGTTAACACATTTTTTTGTAAATAGATGTTTGTTTATTTGAGGTTGTCATTACTTGTTTTATATAGTAGAGGTCAGTGATAAAAGGCGATGTCTCTCTCACATCGACAGTCTCGACACACTTCCGTTGCCCAGGAGCGTTGCCGTATATCATTATGGGGTAGTGTACAAAGAATACTGGCAGCATTTCCGGATTGGATAGCTAGGCTGATCCGTTGACCGAAATAGCTGCCTGCAATTAGGCTTCCAGGTTGCACTTTTAAAGCGCGTAGATTGTACTGTGTATATTCTCCACGTCTCGGGCCCCAAGACTCGATTGTTTTACTTGTTTTTATATGTATACTAATATTATTAAAATAAAATATATGTTTGATTATTTTATTGATACACCATGACTAGTTTAATTATTTTCAAAATAACTCGAAATATTTACGATAATTATTATAATGATATCATCGAAATATCATCGATATAAGTAAACTAATAATATTCCAGAAAATAATATTCTACCAACATATTTATAGCTTATATCAGAGTAAATTCGGGGTGAAATGCTAACATTATTGTAAGGTTCTACTAAACGAAGAAAATAGCGACAGGAGCTCACGTATTCTTGTAATTGTTCCAGATAGCGATGACGCAACATCTCAACGTGTGGCGACCGACTTACGATAACTGAGTGAAATCCTCGCTTTATGTCCCGGTGAGAGAAAACACGTTAAATAAATAATAAGAATTTAAGGTATTTTTCGACAAACTCTTTCGTCGAGCATTTTATTTTGTAAGTATTAAATGACATATAAACACTCATGCTCAAAGACTTTGTAACGCTCTGTTTTGTTGTTGGTTTAGGTGTTAAAAAAACAGTTCTCACGAAATCGCTTTTACTGATCATTAAACAATTTAATATTTATCACAAATTATTATTAATTACAATTATTTCCTCCTCATATTTAAGGATAAAATTACCGCGTCGTGAATATTAGTAGAGTTACGCTTGACTGAACCTAACTAAACTGATCTATAAAATTGCATCGAATTATATTACTTATTGATAGTACTTTCAGATTTTCGGATAACTGTTTTTCATATTACTTACTGGAGCGAATAGGTCTGTGGGTACCGGATGGACGCACTGCAAGGCGAAGGCGACAGCAGCTGCTCGTAATTCCGTGAGCGAGAACCAATCTTATGCGAGACCCGCCTTTTACAGACACTTTACGAAATTTAAATGAACTTTCGCATAGGATAGACTTGTTTGCTTGCACACTGAACGAGTTTAAAATTAGAGTAGTTGTTGTATGTTCTAGTAATAGTAATAAGTATAGTAATAATCTAGTATAGTAGGTGTTAGTAGTAGCTCTAGGATTTATATGTATATTAATTTAAATACTTAAATTTAAGTCAAGCCTCGATCGCAATAGGTCACTCTGTAAGAATAGGGGCTGTATTGGTTAAATAAATATTATGCCCTTACAATAAAATTGTCAGACTGGGAATTAAGAAAATCCCATTACTCCTATTATTTGTACACGTCAAGATTCTATTATTAGCGATTTTATTATTATTCTATTATTAAATTATTCCATTTAACTTTTCACTCTCATGATCAATTTCTGTGTTATTAAATCTGTGACTTAAATATATTTATGTTTAATTTGATCTAAACTTTCGATATCCCCTTTACATTATCCGCAGAATGATTATTTTATTGTATACTTTTAAAGCCACTCCATCTTAATAAGTTTGCTTCAATATATGTAAATGCTTATCAGCTATGAATAGATATAGATACAATTTTGGTACTGTTATTAACATTCTTTTCATGGAAGAGGGGAATATAATGTAAAGTGATCACCGCCACCCACATTCTCTTCCAACACCAGAGGAATAACAAGAGCGTTGCAGGTCTTTTGAAGATAGCCATGTCATATCATCCTGGAGACGCCGCAAAAGGAAGCCATAGTTTGGTTGTAATTGGAAGAAAGTTCCTTGAAAGCTGGGGATGATATCCTAATTTGTGGCGTGTCGTGTGAAGGTAGATTTGGCGGCAGGAATTAGTTCAAACTGTTATTCGGAACACTGCCCGTGATAAATGCGGCAGAGGATACAAAACATTAAGTGATCTAGCCAATCTGATCTCATATCTAACGAATGAATAATGTGTAATCTTTCATCTAACTTATATAATAAAATAAATCGTGACCTAAAATATATGCTGTGACATTATATCTTTGCAAAAAAGCTTTAAATGATTGGCTAACTTGTCTTGCTTATGACAAAGTGGAAAATCTTCATATCATCATGACAAGCAAACGCAGTCTAAAGATGGAACCCCAATATAGGTAGCACACTAACACACACAAACATACAGATTTCAGACTTGTTTTAATTGTATGATAATTGTTAAATTAGTTTGTAAATCTTTTTTTTTATTATTCTATATTGTTCATCAAATATTATGTATCCGCTGAGGAAGTTGTGAAATATTCCCAATACAAGTGTCCTAAGACTCCACCTCTATAATGTATATGCAATCATTGAAATAAACGAAATTTCTTATTATATTTATATTTTCTGTATTCACAGAATATTCCTATAAACCATACGAACAGTATATAATGTACTCGGACATATGTTCGATGTTTTACTTGCATATTACAATCATGTTGTACTTGTTTAAAAGAACCAAAATTGTTGTATCATGCCTGTCATGGGTGACAAATTGTAATAATTAAACTAAACATTAATTAATGAAGAAGAGACATACATCTTATTATATCTTTTCTTATAGACGACATATTATATAGCCCAGTGGTTCTGCCTACTGAGCTGGAGGTCCCTGGTTCGAATTCCGTGCAAACATTTACATTGTGGTGAATATGAATGTTTGTTTTTTTTTAATGAAAATAAGGGACGAGACGAGCAGGACGTTCAGCTGATGGTAATTGATACGCCCTACCCATTACAATGCAGTGCCGTTCAGGATTCTTGAAAAAACCAAAAATTCTGAGCGGCACTACAATTGCGCTCGTCACCTTGAGACATAAGATGTTAAGTATCATTTGCCCAGTAATTTCACTAGCTACGGCGCCAGACCGAAACACATCACTGCATCACGGCAGAAACAGGCGCCGTTGTGGTACCCTTAATCTAGCCGGCTTCCTGTCCAAAGGAGCCTCCCACTGGTAAATTGGTTTGTTTGCTTGGTTTGTTTCTGAGTCATGGATGTTTATATGTATTTATGTATGTTTAAGTAAGTATATTGTATTAAATATATCGCTATCTTGTACCTATAGTACAGGCTATGCTATATCTAGTTTAGGGAAACATAATTTGTGTAAAAGTGTGTCAGTATTATATTAGTATATTAATATTATTAATATATAGTAATTATACATACAAAATAATAATCACATTAATAACTAGCTGACCCGGCAAACGTTGTTTTGCCATATAAAGTATAATTCACGCGATAGTTTTATAAGTAATAAAATATTGCCTATATTATAGCCTGTACATCATTTTGTTCTATTGTCAATAGTTTTTGCAGCGCACGCAAAAATAGGTTTTCGATTTTACACCTTGTGTTACAAAATAGCAATTTATTACGGATCCCTAATTTTGATATAGCCTATAGCCTTCCTCGATAAATGGACTACCCAACACTGAAAGAATCATTCAAATCGGACCAGTAGTACCAGAGAGTAGCGCGTTAAAACAAACAAACAAACAAACAAACACTGCAGCTTTATAATATTAGTATAGATTTAACCCGTGTATAAACAACTGCTTATTTTCATGTATTGTATAACAATAACAATAACATTTATAAATTCCACGCAGCGTAATATTAACGTAAGCAGGATAATTTCGTGCGTAGCTACAGTATAAACAAACAAATGATACTATTGGTTATAAATAAACTATTGTTCAAACATTATTCGTTATAATATATTATAATATTAGATTTATAGCTCAATGACATACGAATAGTTAAATAATTCCGAGAAATAAATTGGCCCAACCCGGCGGTTAATGGAAAATCAAATCATAATATTGAAGTGGTTGTACTGCTAGAGCAACGCTAAGGTCAATAATGAAAATGTTTACAGATTCCATTTTTAATCTAATAATCAAATAGACGAAAGTTCTGGAAAATATTTTCGAGACAAAAAGCAGTGTTATGACGGGACTACGAACTAGAAGAAATAGACTTACTTTTTCAATTTCAGTCACAATTTTTGCTATTTAATCTTTAGATTAACACAATTTTAAATGTAGGATTGGAACCCTGTTACTAAAACTCCACTGTCCGTCCGTCTGTCTGTCTGTTTGTCTGTCTGTCAATCAATAACCAGGCTGAATCTCATGAACCGTGATAGTTCGACAGTTAAAATACTGAACTGATATAACAAAAAGTACTGAAAAACAGAATAAAATAAATATTTAAGGAAGCTCCACACAACAAATTTGATTATTGCTCGTTTTTGCTCGTTAATGGTACGGAACCCTTCTTGCGTGAGTCCGACTCGCGAGATGTTAAGACGTGACGAGTGTAATACGACTCCTCAGAACTTTTATGCTATAATAAAAAACTGACGAGTCGGGCCCGTATCTTTGAGATGTGAAGCTTAAGGCCAGTAATATTATTAGCTACGGCGTCCTTCCACCAGTAACACAATAATGCTTGAACGAATTTCTCCACGCCTGTACAAGAACCCTAACACCAGTAAACCTACTTGCGCTTTCCTATAGGAGTATAAAAATATAAGGCAGCATATTAGAAAAATGTGTCTTCGGGGAAATTAATAAAAACATAATTTATCTTAAAAAAAATTGCCAAATTTTTAATATTATGAAATTGATATTTTGTAATGGTGTAATGTAGCTCACAGCTTTTGATTTAAAATCTACTAAAAACTTCAGGTTATCATAACTTAAACAAAATAATATAATCAAGATAAATTTTAATTTCAGATAAGTTCGGAGTTCGGAAGTTCAAGCAGCCGCGAGAATCAACACAACAGTTCAAATTTATGCAAAATGTAAGAATTGTCAATAAATGATTAATTTTCTTTTACGATAATGAAAAACTTTGTCACGAAGATCCCAGTGAAGTATCCTCTAAGTGAATTCATAATTTATTAAATGAACAAAGTTATGTTCGATAATTTATAAATAATAAATATTCGGCATAGCTTTGTTTTAAACTTATTTATATTTTCCATTTAGTCTTAGCGCTATCTACAGTGTGACATTTTGAATTGACATTGTTCTCGCTCATAAATTTTAAATTCATGCTTTAGATACCTCCCAAAATATTTTTTTTATGAAAATATGGGACGAGACGAGCAGGACGTTCAGCTAATGGCACAGTGCCGCTCAGGACTCTTGAAAATCCCCAAAAATTTTTAGTGGACCTACAACTGCGCTCGTCACCTTGAGACCGAAGATGTTTAGTCTCATTTGCCCAGTAATTTTACTAGCTAAGGCGTCCTTCAGATCGAAACACAGTTATGCTTACACATTAATGCTTCACGGCAGAAATAGGCGCCGTTGTGGTACCCATAATCTAGCCGGCATCATGAATTTACTACAAGAGCCTCCCACTTGTAGTAAATTCATGTTAAATATTGAGTTCTCACTTTATGTTCACAGCTTTGTTTATATATTGTGTTATAATCTTATATAGTTATCATCTCTGTGAACATAAGAAGACAGTAATTATTTTAAAGTGTTAGGTTAAAATAAGTTATAAAAGTAGTAAGTGTAAGCATTACTGTGCTTCGGTCTGAAGGGCGCTGTAGCTAGTGAAATTACTGGGCAAATGAGACTTAACATCTTCTATCAAGATGACGAGCGCAGTTGTGGAGCCGCTCAGAACTTTTGGGTTTTTCAATAATCTTGGGCGGCACTGCATTATTACGGGCAAGGCGTATCAATTACCATCAGCTGAACGTCCTTTTTTTTATGGAATAGGAGGACAAATGAGCGTACGGGTCACCTGTTGTCAAGTGATCACCGCCGCCCACAATCTCTTGCAACACCAGAGGAATCACAGGAGCGTTGCCGGCCTTTAAGGAAGGTGTACGCGCTTTTTTTGAAGGTACCCATGTCGTATCGTCCCGGAAACACCGCACAAGGAAGCTCATTCCACAGCTTTGTAGTACGTGGAAGAAAGCTCCTTGAAAACCGCACTGTGGAGGACCGCCACACATCCAGATGGTGAGATCACACGTCCTGCTCGTCTCGTCCCTTATTTTCATAAAAAAAGCGTAAAATACTTGGTAAGTTGAGAATAGTAACAAAAAGTATTTAAGCACAGACTCACATAGTCTGTCATTTTGAGTAGCTTAATAATTAATTACTCAAATACTTTTGGGATTTAGAAAAATCTCTTTTTGTAACTTAAAGCAATAGAACATAGTTCCTGGCTAAAGGAAAATTATTAGCAAAGTAATTTACAAGCTTCAATATCTTTTGTTACAGGTCATAGAAACGCCTTACTAAAGTTCATCAAAACCAAAGAGGATTCATCATGGAGTTAGAAGACGTAGAGATGTACGGCAATGGAAACTATGCCTATGATGATAACGTTACCTTCAATAGCACCTATGAGAACTGTCCTAACATAAACCTGCCCGTCGTGTATGTTGTTACTCAAATTCTGTACGCACTGGTCTGTATCGTCGGTCTACTGGGAAATACGCTGGTCATATACGTCGTCCTAAGATATTCCAAAATGCAAACCGTTACCAACATGTACATCGTCAATCTGGCGATCGCTGATGAATGTTTCCTTATTGGGATCCCTTTTCTGATCATTACAATGTCCCGCGGCGCGTGGCCTTTCGGAAGGTTCATGTGCAAAGCTTACATGATTTCGACAGGAATAAATCAATTCACGAGCAGTATTTTCCACTGTATCATGAGCGCAGATAGATATATAGCTGTTTGTCATCCCATATCAGCCCCACGTATGAGGACCCCATTTGTGTCCCGTGTTGTTGCAGCCGCGGCCTGGACTGCATCAGCTCTAGTCATGACACCAATTTTTATGTATACAACCTTGATACCAACGGACAATGGACTGTCGTGCAATATCGTGTGGCCTGAACGCGATTTTAATAAGGGACAAAAAACATTTACTTTGTACTCTTTTGCTCTCGGCTTTGCAGCTCCATTGACACTTATATTTATCTTTTACTGTCTCGTTATAAGAAAACTGAAGACGGTTGGACCAAAAAATAAATCCAAAGAGAAGAAACGTTCGCACAGGAAAGTGACGAGGCTAGTATTGACTGTGATTGCGGTGTATGTTATGTGCTGGCTACCATACTGGACTTTTCAAGTGGCTTTGATATACTCTCCCCCTACGGAATGCGCCAGCCGTATAACAATCACCGTATTTCTCGTGGCAGCATGCTTTAGTTATAGCAATTCTGCTATGAACCCGATCCTTTACGCATTCCTGTCTGACAATTTCAAGAAAAGTTTCCTTAAAGCTTGCACGTGTGCGGCCGGAAAGGACGTTAACGCAGCATTGCATGTTGAGAACAGTGTGATACCCAGGAAGAAAGGTGGAGTGGCTGCACGAGCTCAGACAAGAGCTAAATCTGAGGATCGAGGAAAAACTCCTGGTGTTGGTGGATCTCGATCTGAAGCATCAACAGCTATTACTTCTCAGTCCATAGCTGTTAACGAGCCATTACATCTTGATACTCGACCATCTACTATGACTCCTTTGATCACACCAAACGGTGTATCACATACGAGGCTCTGAGTGAGGGCCTATCGCCGACGTAAGCCATCAAATAACGAGGAGGATACTCTAATAGTTGCTATACACTAAAGTTTAAAGACCACTGACCTCTAGTATTTACCACTGGACTGGCGGCTGTCGAAGTGCTTTTGTGCCTGTTTGATATTCGCCATTTTAGTGCTGTTGGCCATGTAGCAAGAGTCTGCGGTACTAAAACTAGTGATAGTGGACAACATAGATGGTGGAAAACTATTTACAAAAAAAACTGTGTACTTTATAACGTTGATTTTTGAAGTATAAATAACACGGAATACAAACGAAATTAATTCAAAATGTAAAAATACTTCAGAGTATTGTACGTTCGTCCGCAACCATTTGGATTATACGTCAAAATTAGTACACTGGGCGCTCGCAAGTGGCGCTTCAAATAGGCACAGAAAATTTGCTGTCAAATATATTGAACAACCTGTCCAGCCGTATTTATACAGGTCGGTGTTAAATACATTATTACTCTGACAGCTTAAGGAGATATGAGCCCTGTCTTCTTAGTTGTCGGATATGTTATTTGGTGTTAATAATCGATGTTATTATGTTTCATCGTGTTTATGATTGGACTTGTATACGATCAGTTCCTCCTGGTTTCAAAATAATGTGGTTATGTTTCGGCGTAGGGTTGTAACGATGAATTTATTAATATTTAGGTAGTAATCTCGCAAGGCGAATAAGATTAATCTTTGTATACCAGTTAACATGTAAAAATGTACATATCGTGTATATAGTCATGACTATCTGTTGTTTGTTTAATTTTAATTAAATATTATGAATATATGATAAAATGCTTTTTATTATTATCAAATGAGATAATTATATTCCTGGTAGTAACATCAGTAGGCTTATTACATTGGCTTGAGTTGAACTGCTTAGGATTCCACTCAATTATTAGCTTTTCAAATTAAAACAGAAAAATAATTTAAGAGAATTTTAATAAATATTCATTAACTGCAATGATAGCAATGACGTCTTCAGAATAATCGACTCCATATAAATTGTAAAAATAAATAAAAATGTGCCAAGAAAGACATCTGCGTATGTGCACAATGTTCTGTTAAGTCACATTATGCCACACAACATAAGCTTTCGATACAAAAGAACTATATTTCCAAAATATCAATTTCTCATTTCATCCTAGATTACGATTCTCTATCTTGCAGTCGTGTATATATCTCGCAGGGATATGATAAAAACAGTGATTTGGTCAAATCCCGGAAGATGTTAAAATACCAAAACGGTTTTATCATTTCTCGAAACAAATCTAGTGATTTGACCAAATGCCAGAGTTGGTTCTGTGAAATGTATTCATAAGAATACGTTGTTGAGATACAAGTTGATAGTAAAAAATACGCAAGTTACAAGATTTTCATACGATTGTTAAGGCAAATGAGAGGAGCTAGAGGAATCCTGCATCAAAACTCTCGATTTCCACAAAAAGGATGTTGCTTGGGCACACTAGGGGCGTAATATATCCAAAGATTTAAGATTAATTACAATTTCAAACCTTTTTAGAGTTCCGCCCTTCTAGGATCACTTTGTTGTTCGGGCGCCTTTCAGTCTGTCTGTCAAGACCCTTTAACTCGGGAACGCGTGGAGTAATCGAGTGAAAATATAACGATATACTCAAATCTACAGTCACTTATCATTTTGTGGAGTATCGTATGAAAGGGCAAGCTTAAACAGATTATTAATTATTTTTATGATTAAATTATTAAAACTTTCGTGAGTCATTATATTAAATTATCTATTAATACGGCTTTACTCACGTATTTTGTCGGTGTCGGTACCGGCTAGTTTCGGACCATTCGAGGTCCTTCATCAGGGTGAGTATGGAGGGTTCGCGGTAAACGTCCCACCTCTTACTGCGGACTTCAGCACGTAGTGCGCGTCTGGACAGATCGGGAAGTGTGGGGGGAGCGGCGTGCGCCAGCAATGACGAGCACGGTATTAATGACACTGTATTGCGAGATGCGATTTGAAACACAGGTTTCCAAGCTGGAATCGACACCGACAAAATACGTGTGTAAAGCCGTATTAATAGATAATTTATTTTTATGATGTTTTCAATTTATGACGAAGAATGAAAAGAACCTTTCCCTTTTTGATATGTAAAGGTAGATGCATAATAATATGCACGAAACTCTCGGGGGCAAGTCCGACTCGCACTTGTCCAGTTTTTTATAAAATAATAATTCAAGACAGTCACAATATTAGCCAACTTTTATTTTACAGAATAGAAGGGATACGAACGAGCGTATCTATAACCTGATTTTAAGTGATCATCTCTAGGTAGAGATGATACATAAACGTATTATACGTTTATTATACGTTTCTGTGTCACTAGATGTATCACAGCAATGTTTAGGAAGGTCTCTCATGTAGTATTGACCTGGAAACACTGCATATGCAAGATTAAATATTATATAATGTAGACCAAAATTGATTTTTGACTATTAAAATGTTCAAATTTAAATCTTATGTTTTTTTAAACTACACTCTTAATATACTATAATTGTATGAATCTGATTATGGTCCTAATAATATCTTCATAAAGTGATCTCTATACTTCTTGCGTAAATTGTAAAAATATAAGTATAGGAAAAGATCGTAAACATAATATAGGCATCGGTTTCTTGTAAAGAGAGCAAAGAGTTATCCTTTTAACATCTTATACTGCCAACTTAAACCTAAAAGAAATCGGGACGAGTGACCTATTTATTCTACATCTACAGAGTTACGAAAGTTAAACAAAACTAAAACATATTTCATAATATCATAACACTTTATACTCATTTTTATTGTTCTTAAAAACTTTAACGCAATATCTAAGTACTATTAAAACTGTTCTGTGTACGATAATCTTTGGATAGGTCTGTCTGTACAGTATATTAATAGATCATGGATGAGCTAAATAATTTGGTTTTGAATAAATTCTCAAATCTTTAATTATATTAAACCCCATAGCTCAGCTTGACGACAGTCTACAGCCTGTATTACTAATACAAATAAAGAGATTAGTTTCTGAGAATCACTTAAATGGTTTCATAAGAACGCAATCTCCGTCTGAACAAGTTTCAACACAAAAATTATATAATTGAGAAGTCTTCTATTTATTGTTGTCGAAAGGCAAAGTTATGATTTAATCTTCATTGATTCCAATTTATTGTAATCCTTGGAAGACTGATTTGAATAATTATTTTTATTATATTATGAACACATTCAAGATTCAACTCATTATAAAAAATCTGTATGTGGAATAATATGATCGACTCAAAATTTTTAGGTATTTAAAAGGTTTTTGTTTTTCTTTTCAACAAAAAATTAAGCAATGGGTAGTATCACCTAGTGAAGTTGAGCTGACGAGAATGATGATGAGAAAGAAGACCGGATGATGATAAGTTTATTTTATTGTTTCTATATAAACTCCCTTAAATGAAATCAAAATTTATGAACGATGTTGGACTCGATCCCGCACTTCTCGCATTCCGTGCGAGCGCTCTACTACTGAGTCAACCGTTCGAGTGACGTAAAGTTCATAAATCTTGATGTCCTTGTTCAACTTTGCGAGAATAGGTTTTGTATTCATATTTAATTCAGATATTATTTTAATATGTTGTGTTAAAGATAGAGTTTTAGGTAAATAGATCTTGTAATAAATAAGTTCTCAATTCTTCAGCTCTAATATCAGGTCTGTATTACTAATAAATAGATTAAATTATGTTTTAAGAATACAATCTCCGTTTCAACAAGTTTCAACTAAATTGATAACTCTTCTATTTATTACTACTTGAAATTGCCTTCAGAGAGTTAAAGTTATGATTGAATACTCACTGATTCCAATTTGGCATAATAATCCGAATTATAAGCTTTGGAGTATTCACTGGCGAATTACAAATTTAGTTTAGGTTTACAAAAGGTTTTAGATTGGGGCTTTTAATAAAGCATCAGTTAATAAAATTAGTTAATCACGTGAAGAACTAAAACCCAATTGGTGATTTCGCTAGCTTTCTACATATTCAGTTATGGAGCGGAGACATGGACACTGAAAAAGGCCGACAGAGACTGAATAGCCTTTGAAATGTAGAGCTGGAGAAGAATGGTACATATTCTATGGACCGCCTTTCGCACCAACGTGTATATTCTGAGAGAGCTTAACGTCAACAATAGACTTTTAACTATATGCCTTCGTAGGGTGCTGGATTTCTTCGGGCATATTGCTCGTAAAGAGTGTCTCAATCTTGAACAACTGATGGTGACAGGTGAGGTAGAAGGCAAACGTCCCAGAGGACGCAATCCCACGAGATGGTCGGATCGCAGCAGATGGAGGGAAATCGTACGAGAGAAACTGATGCAGCGGGGGAGTAATGACCCTCAGCAATGAGGAAAAACGACACGAGGAAGAGGGAGGAGTTAATAATGCCTCGTCTGCATTTATTTGCATAGTAACACATCGTCTTGTGTGTGACAAACGAACACAAGTTCTTGTCAAGTACATGTTTTAATGGTTGGATCCACGGATCCATGGATGAAAATGGAAAGTGAATAGAGCTAAATAACATGTTGGAAGCAAACTCTTGTTATCTAGATAAAGTACTTTGTTACACGTTCTCAATCTTAAATTTTTTCAGAAAATTAGTTGCACATAGTATTTTCAATGACTAACGCGATTGGTACACATTGAAATAAAACACTTTTAAAGGATTAAAACGCGTGTAATTGTAACTGTGTTTTTACATTAGATTTTTGCGTAAAAGTTACATTTTTATTTTAGTTAACCCGACGTCTATACAACAGTCAAAGATAGTATATGTCATAATTGTCATTATGAAGTTTAGAGCCATTTATTGCATCGGAGGTGGTATTTGATATATAAAAACGGTTTTTGGCAAATGTTACTGACAGTTTTCTCTTCTTTTTGGTAGGTGTAACTACACATACCAAAAAATACTCAACCCCATCGAGTACGCACGGGACATGCTCCCGAGACGTGTTTTGAAGGACTTGGACGGAGTGACAACAACCCAACAGCTGAAGGATTTGCTACAATTCCATTGGGAGCGAATACCGCAAGGTGACATAAACATTCTTATTAATTCAATGAATAATCGTTGCCGACAAGTTCTGAATAGCAGAGGAGGCCATGCTTTGTATTAAATTATCCAATTCTTTCACAATAAATTCATTTTCTTAAGAAATTTCATTTTGCTAAAAAAATGTTTAGCTGCTTATGTACCTTAGTTTCTGCAGTATATTGTAATATTGTTAATTTCTGTTATTAAAAGAACATATAAAGACAACAGCTGTCATTTTTCACATCATAGGGCCCTAAAAATATTACTTTAAAAATATTACATTTATTAAGCACTCAGGGATATTATAAATTCATTTCACAATTTCAAATTCACATCTCGTTCAAAATAGTGTAAAATTATTTCTTTTGTTTTCCCAATGACTTTTCTCCAGTCTTCTGTAGTGACCTCTGCACACGCAGTTTGAAGCAGAGTCATCATTTTAGCAATACTGAAGGGTGGTTCAGAATTGTTTCGCGCTGCAATACCCATTATTTGTGCCCAAATAAGCTTGATATACAACTTGTAAGGGCTCTCATATTCCCCATATTCCTCTACGCTGCTGAGACATGGACCCTACGAGAAAGTGAGAAGAAAAAGATCAATGCTCTTGAGATGTGGTGCTGGAGAAGAATGCTCAGTATATCGTGGACGGAATCCCGAAACAGTGAGTCCATTCTTCGGGAGCTCTGCATCAAACAGAGACTGTCTACTACCGTACAAGCTCGCATTCTCACTTTCTTCGGGCATGTATCGCGACCTGGAAGCGACTCCATAGAACGCTTAATAGTGCAGGGTAAAGTCGAGGGCACTAGACCATGAGGCAGGTCCCCGATGAGGTGGACGGACCAAGTGAGGCAAGCTGTTGACGGTACTCTGCATGAATGGACGAGAAGAGTAGCAGTTCGCGACGAGTGGCGTCGCATTGTGAAACAGGCCACTAACCTTGACGTGACGACTACGACCACTCTGACAAGAGTGTAACGCCGAAGAAGAAGAAGAAGCTCGATGGCGTTATACTGGAAATGGTAGGGAGGCAATCGAATAACTTCGTGTTCATGCACTTTTGTTAGTTTATCGATTACGTAACCGAGCTTGGACTGCTTAACCTCAAAGTTCATTTCCTCATGCTAAACACTTGTAGTTTTAGAGGCAAACGCGAGGAGGCTGTCTGGAATAAAACCTTGAGAAGCTGATCCCGCGTGATATATAATAAGTCGGGCTCCCTTTTCCGATGGAACTTTTGAGGTGGAAGCCGCTGTATCATCGGTCCATGTCCGCGAAACCTCATGATTCGCATTCAAACATGTTTCGTCAATAAACACGACATTATTCCAATCTGTAATTTTATGTACTTGACGTAAGAATGTTACTCTCTTCAAAATAATATCGTATCGTTCTAGCAGGATTTTCCGCTTTTCCGATTTTTTTGATCTAAAGCCAATCGATTTCAATTCTTTTGATAGAGACGATTTACCGCTAAAAAATAAGCCTGCGTCTTTTAACGAACTCATTACCTTTCCTTTGTAGGATATTCTTTTCTCGAATAATATCCATAAATGTGGTTGGGAATTGCAGCAGCATCAAAATTATCAACGCCAACAACTTTCTTGTCCCTCTTTCTTTTTTTCGGTGTTCGTAAAGTATTATCTTCTGAGCCTGATGGTCCATATTTCTATTTCAGAATTTCAGTAACTGTCCTCTTCCCTATTCCCAATGCTTCGGCAATGCGTTCTTTCGGTTACGTTAATAGTAAAAGAGCCCATCGTTAACTGATCCACATTCAAAATAATTTTACAATTTCACCACTAGTTCGCAAGATTGACTGTTAGCGTTTTCCCCCGTTTCGATATGGTAAGACTAATGTTGTTCTTGTTTACTAACCGTTAATCAATCGGAGTCCAATTTATAGCCAGGTACACGTAGTCAGTATGATCAGTCCAATAAAAAAGCCGGGTCAGAATAAAAATAACAGAGAGCACACCAAAAACACACAGTCACCTCCCACAAGAACAAAAGACTGCCAGCAACCTAAATTGTACATAACATCAATTATTTTTTGTATTTTTATACTTAGTTAAAAGAATTGCAAATTTTGTTTTATTATAATCACAACGTGGTTATTAATTTATGGTGATTTCTTCACAAGTAACCAATACGATTTAATTATTCGATTCTACTTATCAGCTTTCGATTTTTAGAGTAACATCGCTAGTGTTTAAAAAGAAAAAAAGCTATGTTATGTAACATTGTAACGACGTTCAGTTATTTAGATAAGACATTATTTATTTATGTTTAGAATGGTTTATTAGTGAAAGCAAATCGTAAAATGACTCGTATCGGTTATTTAAATAATAAATATGTAATCGTTATTAAAATAAATTAAGCAATTGTGCAGTTCTAAGAAAACAAAAAAATATATTATCTTATGCCCGCCGTTATAAGGTTACGTTCTTGAATTTTGAGGAACTGTCAAATTTTACCTATTAAAATCACTCTACTTTAGTAAACTAGACTTATTATGGCCGATAAAAAGTCCTATCCTAAAATATAATAAAAGACTTCCACAGTACTCGAATGTGTCCTACTTCATAATATCTATATCTATGTTTTTATATAAGTGCTTCTATATTGGATAATGTTATGATGATAAAGAGTTGAGCTCTTTACATAATTTAATAATAAATTGATGCCCTCCAAAACTCTAGTAAGACGTAGACATAAAGCTTATATCAGAAATTAACTTAAAGACAATTTATGCTATTCATAGACATTAATTTCAATAATAAATAAGCTTCTTTTATAATGAGAGACAACAAAAAAATAAATTATACCTTGAGTCATATATTCTGTAGATAACTTAAATAGATAACCATTGCTCATAGTTACCAGCGGGAGGCTCCTTTGCACAGATTAGGCTTAATTATAGGTACCACAACGGCGCCTATATCTGCCGTGAAGCAGTAATTTGTACACATTATTGTGTTAGGTCTGAAGGGTGCCGCAGCTAGTGAAATTATTAGGCAAATGAAACTTGACATCTAATGTCTCAAGGTAACGAGTGCAATTGTAGTGCCACTCAGAATTTTTGGGTTTTTCAAGATTGCACTTGGGTACTGCATTATAATGGGCAGGTCGTATCAATTACCATCATTTGAATGTCCTGCTCGTCTCGTCCCTTATTTTCATTAAAAAAAGGGCAAACGGGCAAGAGATTCAAGTGGTAGAAAGTTGTGAGGCAATCACCCATGAACAACCGTAATTCCCTGGTATTTTCTTGGTATTAAGAGTAGTTTTGCTTAAGAGAAGCTTATTGTCGCTCAGAGCGCAATGAAGAGGGCTATGCTCGGAATTTCACTGCGAGATCGAATCAGAAATGAGGAGATCCGTAGGAGAACCAAACGTACAGATGGCTGTTGAGGCAGTTACGTCCTCGAATGGCACCCAGGTACGAAGATGCAGTGTTGATAGGCCCTCCTCTAGATTGACCAACGATCTGGTCAAGATCACCGGAATACGTTGTAGAGGGCAGCGCAGGACTGACCGTCGTGGAAATCTTTGGGGGAGGCCATTGTGTAGCAGTGGATGTCTTCTGGCTGATGATGATGATGATGATGAAGAGCAGCTTTCAGTTGGAGGTATGCTCTATGTTTGAAAGTAAGTTGTATCGGTTTAGGAAAACTGCAGTCGATTCCGACTATTCAGTTGAGTGAAAGTGACTGTGCGAGGAAAGACATTTCTCGTACACCACGAGGTTGTAGAATGCCAGACGTCAACATGATGCTGGTTAAATTTTGCATTTTAACGTAAAATCCGGTGGTGAAATTTAGCTGCTGGTATTAAGCCAAACAACTTATGTGGATGTCGGCGGTGGCTTTTAGTGAAGTACAGTCTCACTTTACTGAGTACACCAGTGGGAGGCTCCTTTGCATAAGATGCCGGCTAGATTATGGGTACCACAACGGCGCCTATTTCTGCCGAGAATTTTCTGTTGTAAAAGGCTCAGAGAGAGAGAGGTGTTATAAGAAAATCTTCTTGTTAATACAAGTTATTACAAACAAATATAAAAATATTATTAATAAGCAAAAGCAGGGTCTGTCAAAAGTAGTTTTCAAAATGATATTGTACGTGAACCACCTAATCTGGTTTCTGACGAAATTCAGTTGGTAGCAGTGCAATTAACGAAATTTAAAAGTTTGAAATATTTACTAATCGATTGCAAGCCACAAACGCTACATAATAGTAATCAGTTTATAAATTAATACGAAATTTGCGAATAAATGAAATGAGAGTATAAAAGGAGTTTGTTACTGAAGTAAAATCTTTAAACTGGAAACTTCAAGCCTGTTTTGTTTGTATTTTGTCACCACAATAAATCTTAGCAATAAGAATATCTTCCATAAAATAGGGACGGGAAAACTGTTTGTAGTTGCAACAACTCGGCAAATTTTCTATAGATTATCGTTTGATAGTTTGAAATATAATAGATTTTTGTTAGTATTTCGAAAAACGTAAAATTTTGCCAAGTGCACCTCGAGTATTTTGATAAAGTAACAAAATTGTCTTATTAAAAAAAGAGTAATTTTAGTTTATCTAAATGAGTAGCTACACATACTTTTATTGTTACGAAGGGGTCATAAAATTTTACAAGTATTAGCACAAAGGAATCACGATCTTAAGTCTCGCCAACCAAGATCGAGTATGACATAACCTACTGTTACCTATATAAACAACCTGTTTACATCTGGTTTTTTTATTATTTACCACGTCCGATATCATTTGAGAGTAATCCTTACACACACATACCCCATATAGAGGTGAACTGTATTCATTTGTTACCAAGCATTCTCGGAGAACACTTATTGTTATAACTGCGAGTTAGATAAAACATATTGGTAAATATTTGTAAAGTTTTTTACTTGTACCAAACCCTGTAGGTCTGACTCGTGTTATTATCAGATGAAAACTGGTATATTCTTGATCACCGCGAGTGGCACACATTTAAATAAAATGCTTTTAAAGGATTAAAACGCGTGTAATCGTAACTGTGATTTTATTTGATTAGGTTTTTGCGTTTGGTATAGTGGACAAAAGGTAAAAATTACTACTAAGGAAAAGGACACTGTCAATCAATTTTGCCAAAAACCATTTGTCTACAGCAAGTACTCTGAGGCAACAAATTTCACATTGACAAGTATGACAAATATTTTGCCGGCAACGGTCTTGTGATTCCTCTGGTGTTGCAGGAGAGTGTGGGCGGCGGTGATCACTTAACACCAGGTGACCCGTACGCTCGTTTGTCCTCCTATTCCATAAAAAAAAAAAAAAACTATCTAGACTCCTGTCAACCGCAGTCCCCATGAAAACGTGGTCCGAAAAGTTCACGAAACGTCGGCTTAAATAAAATAATAATAAAAATGTAACTTTAATTAATAGTAATTTAATTCAAAAACACAATTACAATTACACGCGTTTTAAACCTTTAAAAAAGAATTTACATTTAAAAGAAGAAAATAGTGTAGGAAATTTGTAGTAATTAAGGTAAAGCAGTGCAGCTTAGCTTCTGTGTTTTGCTACCTGATCGGATTAAATGTATAACGAATTCTTTGAATCTGCTGTACTCGAATGTTTCTCAACCAGTGGGAGGCTCCATTGCACAGGATGTCGGCTAGATTATGGGTACCACAATGGCGCCTATTTCTGCCGTGAATCAGTAATGTGTAAGCATTACTGTGTTTCGGTCTGAAGGGGGCCGTAGCTAGTAAATTACTGTACAAATGAGACATAACATCTTGAGTCTCAAGGTGGCGAGCGCAGTTGTCAGAATTTTTGGGGTTTTCCAAGAATCCGGAGCGGCACTGTATTGTAATGGACAGGGCGTATCAATTGCCATCAGCTGTACGTCCTGCTCGTCTTGTACCTTATTTTCATAAAAAAAAAACATTTTTGAAAGAACTTAGTTCATTGTCTGAGACGATAATATAATATTCTTTGCATTACTTGTAGAACTAAAAACTAAAACACAAAAATTATTATGTAACCAAAGAAGAAAGAAATCTTAACCTCCTGTCTGCTCCCGTTCCCATATAGGCAATGGCATGAGACCACCGTTTAGTACTCTTTTATTTATTTAGTTAACACATGACTTTAAAGAACCAAATAATTGTCCGTTTATCAATCAAGACTCATCGTAAGGTGTAATATTTATATTAAGATCAAATACTTTGTATTAATCACTAAATACAATGCTCCTTAAGAGAATAATAATTTGAAAATATGGACTGTTCATCCACAAATAGTGTTTTAAATACTTGTAAATTTTATTATAATTATTATTTATTTTTATATAGGTGTGTCAATATATCTGAATTATCCTGGTCATTCTGGCTCAGATACAAAAGCAAAATAATGAACTATTTTATTGTAATCACGTTCAAATATTGTAACAAGTATAATAATTGTATAATTATAAAAACCTCGAAATAATGCACAAAACGTATAACCTTTTAATTTAAATTCATATCCTGTGACATACTTATATATATCTATATACTAGCTGACCCGGCAAACGTTGTTTTGCCATATAAAGTATAATTCACGCTATAGTTTTATAAGTAATATATTTTATTACTTATAAAACTACGCCTATATATATATTGTACATCATTTTGTTCTATTGTCAATAGGTTTTGCAGCGCACGCAAAAATAGGTTTTCGATTTTACACCGTGTGTTACAAAATAGCAATTTTATTACGGATCCCTAATTTTGAAAAAAAAAACATTCAAATCGGACCAGTAGTACCAGAGATTAACGCGTTCAAACAAACAAACAAACAAACAAACACTGCAGCTTTATAATATTAGTATAGATTGGTCTGTGAGGAATTCCGTTAGATTTAGATGGATTTTCCTGTACAAGATAAGTAATGTCTGTAATAATATGTTATATTTTTTCCTTTTGTCTATCTTTATAATATGGTTATATTTGACACTGGAGTCTTATCTAAATGCCTCAAGCAAGCATTCTTTTAAAATAAAATAATGTCACATGAACACGGGAGCAAACATGCGCCCCAAGCTAAATTCATAATTCTTTAACAAATATCACCTGACGAGCTTTAACAGTTAACTGAATAAGAACTAACGCGATACGTTTTAGGGTTGAAATTTCTGTGTGGTTATAAAAATACAATTGCATTTTACTGACCTTTGAATGCTTGTCTGAACGTAAGCCTCTTAATGTTTCGAGTGTATGTTTTCTATACAATATATTTGAAACACAGCAAAGGAGCTTTCAAAATAATTTCAATGAATTCATGTTTGTTTTAAGGAGATACCAGTGTGCGTATTGTATTTCTTGGAGAACTGATAAACAAGACAAACCAAAGGAGGCATATTTTTATCGCAGTATAATTAATGTAATAAGGTTATTTAAAACCACGTCGCAATAATATTTTTACAATATGTGTCATTATAAATAATACCAAAAACACCATTTACCGGTGGGAGGCTCCTTTGCATAGGATGCCGGCTAGAATTTGGGTACCACTACGGCGCCTATTTCTGCCGTGAAGCAGTAATGTGTAAGCATTACTATGTCTGAAGAACGCCGTAGCTAGTGAAATTACTGAGCAAATGAGACTTAACATCTTATGTCTCAAGGTGACGAGCGCAGTCGTATGCTCGAGGCATCTTCAGGAGATGCCGAATTTCGGAACAAGACTGTTCTCAAGAAAAACTCGATAACATTTATTTAAAAGGTTAATTAACAAATAAAATAAAAAAGTATTTATTACATTACATTCAATGGTTTTTAAATAAAATATTAACAATATTAAGGAAATCGAGATAAACTAAAAAAAAACAATATTTATTGTAAAAGTAACTATCTAAAGTGATAAAATTTATACATAGAAGTTAAATTTAAATCACATAAGGATATTTTACGTTTACTATTAAACCTTCCATAAACAAAGAAAGTTTCAACATTACAAGACATACTTTTTTTTGTTTATGGAATAGGAGGACAAACGAGCTTAAGGGTCACCTGGTGTTTAGTGATCACCACCGCCCAAAATCTCTTGCAATACCAGAGGAATCACAGGAGCGTTGCCTTAATTAATTTGCCTTTGTTTATGTATATTATCTTGTAATGTTGAATATATTATTACATATTAAACTTCCAATAGGGATGAAGGTGTTGAACTAATCAAGAATATCTTTGAGGCCTGGGATAAATCACAGAATGCACTTGGTATCTTCTGTGATTTATGTGAGGCTTTCGATTGTGTTCATCAATGTTCCAAAACCTTTCTAAGGAATCCTTTATTTCCGGGGAAAAATTGCAATGAACGCTTTACTTGTTACTAAGGAAAAACTAAACTCTTGAAGCACCGATTTATTTGAACAGAGTTTAATTATATTCGAACCGTTTATCTCCCAATACACATCCGCACACAACAGTATTCAATTAACTAACCCTAAATATTTCTCAACGGCTGAGAGAGCTACTTTTATAATATTATATTTAAAACTGTAATGATCTTATTATTATAAATCTAGAAAGTAAAGGTTTTGTGTCAATTATTACCAAAAAGTGGCGACCGTGACAGGTCAATATTTAAATAATAGAATTCAGAAGGTCGGTGTGAATGGCAAGAGATCTCCTGGGACGCCTCCTGGTATGGGGAGGATCTGTTCTTGGACCGTTTCTCTTTCTAATTTACATAAATGATCTACCGAACCTTGAAGAAAAACACAAGGTAGTATAGTTTTTGGGAATGGAGTGAACGCCCTCAGACATATATTGTTACTAAATAAAAAAAACCCGCTGAGATTCCAGCGCCAGTTCTTCTCAAGTCGGAGGCATACTATTTCGAATGGGTGGTTTTTAACGTTCAAAAAGGCATAAAAGCATTTTTTTTTCTGAAAATTGATTCCTTTATAATTCTTTTTGATGTCATTTCTAATACTACCACGGATTCGGAAATAAATGGCGCTCTGAGAGAGAAGAAGCGGAGCAAGAAACTCTCCCAGCATTTTATTTACGACGGAGCCATCTAAAAAAAAATATATTGATTTATAGATAATGCCAGAACAGTGGCTGGGACTTTATTATAAAAGTGTATACATTTACCCTTAAAGCTATTGATGTATGTATCTTATTATATTATGTATCTTATGAAGCCTACTAGCATTAGTTACAAACAATCCCTTATTTCTAGCGTTTTAAATATGAAAATCACTATTTAGAACAAAAAGGTGACGATCTTTGTGAACGTTCATTATTTTCATAAATGTACTGTAATGTACAGTCATAATATTTATTTCTTCAAATTTTTCTTTGATTGACAGTATATAACCATGATATATAGCACGAACATCTATCTTTTACCGTACATCATGATGCTATGAAAATAACTGAAGCATCATTCGTGTTATCTTTAATCTATCTAACTGCGCATGCCGTGTATTCAATTAGTGATTTTAAAAATATTTAGAATAAAAATATTTGAAATTGAATTTGAAGAACAAGCTACATTATCATACCCTCCGAAACCAAACGACACTGCAAAAGTTGAGCATCGCGTGATATTTCTTCATACGTACTAACGAGCACTATGAGAAATTGTATGTACATATATTATTTTGTTGTTGTGTGTTAGGCATGTATGCAAGTATTTGTTTTCGTTATGCACATTATGATAGTCCCCCACAGGATGGTACTGCAGCATACCAACTTCAATGTCAGTCATACCAACTTCATTGTCAACTTTTTAGCATGGAGATTGTTATCTGAAGCAGGATTTGAAAACGTAGTTTGGAATTCGCTGTATTCATAGGTATAAAGCTAAGTAATATTTCTAAATTTTATTAAAGATTGTCAGGACAACGACTGCCAGTTTCAGCAAATTCAATAATCTAATATAAATAGGAAAATGCTGCTAAATTAAATAAAAACAACAAATTTGTCTTTCCTTTGATGTGTCCATACATAATTTCTATGAGAGAATTTATTGACGCACGGTTTGACAGTTCTGCTGTGAAACAATTTCATTACAACAACAGGGTGCATATTTTACGAAATAATTCGTGATGATATGAAATAGTATTGACAAATTAATAAAACACATTATTTTAAGTCGGGCCAACTAGTAATATTATATTTTTTTGTAATTTTTGACATAAATTTAAAGCGGTGTAATAATATACTCCGCCTGGTATTCTGTTCCAGTGACAGCTGATCGCGTCATTGGACTAAGAATACGTCATCAGTTGCGATTCCTATGCTCAAACTATTTACGAGTGAAACAACGCTATAGGTGTGAGTGATACGACAATAGCGTTGAAGTGACGTAGTCTTAGGCCATCGTAGGAAGAGAATATCTAGCGGAGTATATTGTTATACTATGGTGTGTGGTTTATTCCATATATGAAATGTAACTTAACAAGTTAACTTTCAGTTGCCATTTTATTTTCCATTTCTGTTCTGTTTATTACTCTGTTTATATTATAATAATATATGTAAAGAGCATAATTCCAAGATATCATTTTGTTTACATTGAAGTTTAAACCATTATAAAGCCATTTATCATCCATGAATGCACAGTTCTTTTCTCTTAAATTTAATCAACGTTCTGTGGTGGAGTCAGATGGCTAGGGGTTGCAAAAAGTCGTGTTCAGTGAACCGGTCGAGCGGGGTCAGAGTAACGCTGTATTATCTTTCCAGTTTGAATCCTCATTATTTAACTGCTTAAACTACAGAGTACAGACAAAGCTTGTCTTTATGCAAATATCCATATTATATGATTCCACAATGGTGTCATTAATATGAAGCCTATTTGATGACAGTTAAAATTTTGTTGAAAAAATTAATATTATTATATTTTCCCGCATAAAAGGCATTTATTTACTCAAAATTGATTCCTTTAGAATTCTATTTGATATCATTTCTAACACTACCACCACTTCGGAAGCAAATGGCGCTCTGAGCGAAAAAAAAGCGGCGCAAGAAACTCTCCCAACATTAATTAAAATCTGCGGTAATTAAAATCATTTTAATACCTTAAAGAGAAGAGTATATAGTAAATCTTTATCTTTTTTTATCACCTCAAGAGTTAACATTTATAGTACCATGAATTTAATAGTGTAGTATTCATATTGTTTCGTATAAGGGTTGAATTTCTTTGTGATTACAAATACAATTGCATTTTACTGAATGCTGAGTATACTAGTTTGAAGGTAAGCCTCTTTATGTTACGGGTGTTTGTGATGTATAGAATACATTTAAATTATATCGCAAGAGCTTTAATAGAATTCCTGTTATTTTATATTCGTTTATGAACATGAAATGTACTAATTCTTGTTATATATGTTTCTGCTTGGACTTTCTTTTTTTATAAACATCCTCATTTTACTTTTGATTCACTTGCACTAACTCTTGGGTAGGACAAATGATTGAAATTTGAAGAGAAGCGCATTAAGACCTTCCCTTAGTCCAGCTTAGCTTACTGCTAAACTAGGGATAAGTCCCTTTGATTTCAATTTTCGTTGAAAGATAATTTTTGAAGATTTTCTTCATTGCAAATTTAGTTACATAGTTAATATACCTCATTATAAATTAATTAAAGAATATAGATCTACATTTCATTTTTTATATTTATTTATTATTACAAGGAAACATAACAAACACATCACAAGAACTGAACAATATAGGAAAGAGATACAAAATATAAATGTAGATGTGTCCTAACACATGTTTCACAAACACAATAATAACAAAAATAAAAATCAAAGGTATACAGTCACAAAACGCAAACATTCACAGAAGTAACTAATTTAAGAGATGTAGACAAATGAAATTAATTAAAACTAAACTTGGGGCAACGATGATAGACTAATATCTTGAGATGATACGAAAATAGGTTAAGACATCTTATAAGAGACTTGCAGAAAATTAGAAATATTTTCAAGTATCTTCCACTGTGTTATATTTCAAAGGGCGTTGATTACGTGTTTGTTACATGTTACGTAGCTTGCTTGACATATGAATAAAGTTCGCAACATTTTCAAATATCATCGTGTAAGGTTAAGGGCATACATTCAAGATATATAAAGGGGTGGGTAGTTTTATTATTTCTAGGTGAACTGTTATTTTGGCTTAAATACCACCTACTTTAGTAGTTTAATGGTAAAAAAAATATATGAGTCTGTATCGGAAGCATGGTAGTTCCTCCGTGCATCGTGCATATATTTTGTTTGAGCGTAAAGTCAAAATCAAAGTCAACTAAATTTTATTCAATTAGGCTTAAACTATGCCACAGACTATGCGCTTTTTAATTGTCACTATAAACATTTCTTTTAAATTACTGAATATAAAATATGTTTGAAAAAGTTGACCTCGTGAGACGAACATACTAGAAAGTCAACGGCCACTCTTTTCAATCAAATAGAACATTTTACAATAGCTGTAATATAAATAACAAATTATGTAGATTTTAAGGTGCTGCTAATAAATCTAATATATGAATCGTGTTTAAATTATATCAAACATTTCATAAAGAATAAACTGTATTAATATAAATTATCGTAAATTGGATGCATCAACTTTAGAGGTTGAAATAGTAATAATTAATATTACGTATACGTATTACGTATGACAATATGATTGTCTTAAAACTAATAAAATCAATTATTCAGGTCAGAAATACAAGCATAAATTTTAGGCTTAAAACTTAATATCATAACCTAGAAATGAGAAAAATCCATAAATACCAGTACCTTGGAAGTGATAGTATTCCTACATGAGTATGTAAGTACTGAAATTCTTCCTTAGTCTATATATATAAAAATGAATTGCTGTTCGTTAGTCTCGCTAAGACTCGAGAACGGCTGGACCGATTTGGTTAATTTTGGTATTGAATCATTTGTGGAAGTTCAGGGTAGGTTTAAAAGGTGAATAAATATGAAAATGTTCGGAATTGAATAAAAACAATAATTTTGTTTTTTCGTTGATATGTCCCCGTCCTTCAGAAATCAAATTGAAACAATAGTTTAAAATTAAACTAAGTAATTAGAATCTTTGTGTCTTTCTTTTTCTCAGGAGGTAAAATACAAATTAATTTTAGCTACCTACAGTTGGTAGATTAACTACAGTTGTTAACTATGATGGCAATACAACGTTTGCTGGATCAGCTAGTCTAAAATAAAAATGTATATCGACACACTATCAGGTATGACAGTTATATCATAGTTTACGATCCCTGCGTCTCTTTATCATAAGGCCATTAAAGTATGCTATAGTGCGTCATATATTTTAAAAATTATTGCGATCGTAAAAACTGAAATGGCACTCTCAGCTGAGTGTGTGTGTATACGATAAAATTAAGCGCACTGCTCGTGAAATTTTAATCGAAGCTTTATACCAGGATTCTCTGTTGATTTCATCTGAGAATATTATTTGTGTGTCAAAAGTATTCTGATATTATTATGCAGCAAGTTAAGGAATCTTTTTCATAAAAATCATTAATTAATATTTTATTACATATAGTAAACTAGGCGTTAGGGCGAATTTTAAAATATATAATAATAAATTATTTTTCTTAAATTCATCTTATTACAAATACAATAAAAAAATATTCTTAAAAATAGCCTTAAACCATCTAGGATGAATTTCGCATCGGATGGTGGTAGTTTCATATCGACATGAAACAACCACCGTATCGATACTATCAGTAGGTTAGGCGTGATTGAGCCTCAAACAAAGAAGAAGATATATTCATGCTCTACTAAATTAAGAGCGAGTAATTATTCCTTGAAAAATAAATTATTACAAAATTTAAGGTTTATGTTATCGCTTGAGTTAATATCGCACTTAGATTTTCTATTGAAATAAAGTTTCTAATTTAACAAAGTACAAAGTGAAAATCGTTGAATTGAAATGCTGATTATTTACGTCCCAGTTGGCAATTTATCATTAGATTTAATCGTATTTTTTATCCAGAAATATCTGAATGAAGTACATCAAATTTATTATAATTGGCCATTAATAGTTTATATAGTTATTTTAAGCATTTAGGTTTCCTTAATTTATTCTTTTTGGTTCATTATGGGACGATGCGGAGAGGTACCCTAACCGGGAAAAAACGCACGGAACGTAAGACATGAAGTTTGACAACTCTCTTCATCTTCAATATCTTGGTGATTATTATTTATGTATAAGTAATTGACAAGGAACAATTATTGATATTTGACACATTTCTGACATATTGCATTGATTCAAATATTTTTATTCAAAATAGAATGTGAAATCACTTATTGAAAGTCAAAAAACTACCACCCATTCCAAAATGAATGCCTCAGGCCTGAGAAGAATGGGCGCAACAAACTCAGCGGGCTTTTTTTTTTCATAAAAATATGTTTTACAAAATATAAAGGAACATTAACACAAAGTTACATTGTACAATTAAACTTACTATTTAATAGCCTGAGGGCGGTCGCTCCATTCCCAATCTGTGGTATCATTAAGAAAGTCATTTATGTTATAGTAACCTTTTCTTTTGAATAACGTAATACTTTTGTTTTGAACATTTTCTGGGATCCTGTAAAAGCATATACATCGCCCCACAAAAGACTTGTTAACTCGGCTTAGTCGAGTAGTAGGCATTATAAGCTTATGTCTGTTCCTGGTGTTAACATTATGGTTATGACAGTTTCTGGCAAATTCACTTATGTGCCTATGAACATACATTACATTATCAAGTATATATTGAGAAGCAACAGTCAAGATGTTAATTTCTTTGAATTTTGCTCTCAATGATTCCTTAGGTTATAAATAGTGCGAATAGCCTTCTTCTGCAGCACAAATATTGTATTAATATCGGCAGCGCTGCCCCACAGCAATATACCATAGGACATAATACTATGGAAGAAACTAAAGTATACAAGTCGCGCCGTATCTATGTCAGTTAATTGTCTAATCTTTTTAACCGCGTATGCTGCAAAACTAAGTCTGTTCGCCAATTCTTCAATATGGGGGCCCCATTATAATTTGGAATCCAGAGTAATGCCAAGAAATTTAGCAGATTCCACCAATTTTATCACCTCTCTGTTTAACAAAACACCTGCATCAATATTTTTGACATTTGGTACGGTAAATTTTATATATTTCGTTTTCTTGCTATTTAACAACAGGTTATTAGCGCTAAACCAGTACACGATGTCAGATAGAATATCGTTCACTTTATCATACATAGCTTGGTTTCTTTTCACTTTGAAAATCAGTGAAGTGTCGTCCGCAAACAATACTACCCTATGTTTTTTCTCTATAAGATTAGCAAGATCATTTATATAGATAAGGAAGAGGAACGGTCCAAGAATTGACCCTTTTGGTACCCCCATACTGAGAGGAGTCCCAGGAAAAAATTAGAATTATTAAAAGAGATTGTTTATTTTATTTGTTTAGAGCATTGGTAACAAGGCCACATCACACCAAATACAATAAACGAATATTTAAATCATATTTAAATAGGTTTATACCTGCAAAATTACATTGATATAAAAGCAAAACATAATGACATTTACAGTACCTTTTTGATGCTATTGAAGATAAACTTCTTTCACTATTACGACGCGCGCGCACAACGACACCTTAAAATAAAAGTTTTCAGAAATTTTCTGACGTATGCGATATCAATTATTTTGTTTTTTGGTTTCTTTGCCCATTATAATTATATTCAATAATTTATTTCAAGATTTTAACAATATTGTTCTTTCTATAAACGTACGTAACGCACGACGAATAAATAATTTTAAGGATTCGTTTTTTTGTTACGCCAAAGAAGTATAACTTCTAGCGTGCATACATAAGTATACACATACTTTTTTTATATTAGACAGTGGATTCAAAGGAAACTGCCCATTTTTTTAGTGGATCAGTAATATTAATATTTTTATAATAAGGAACTTCGTTCCTATCCGGTCTCCCACTACACCACACATTTTTTTTTTCTTTATGAACCTTCATTCACCTCAGCGTAAGGCGATCACTCAACTAACTAACCACTAACCAGTCTCACAGGTTTTTCAGCCTTGGTCACCAAGAACTTTTTTTTTCATGAGTTGTAGCAGCTGGTACATATCATGACGCAAGGTATTATGTGTAAATTCAAAGTAAAAATTATATTAATTGTGCTTTCAGAAGTTCACTAACAGTAATAACTGGCTACATGCTGGTTTGCAAGTCAATTTTCTAATTACGGAGCGGACACTTCAGCGGTTCGTCAGTCGTATACACTCCACAACTATAAATCTCCACTTTTATGGAAATGGAGGACACACGATCGTACGAGTCATTTGATGTTAAGTGATCACCGCCGCCCACGTCCTTTTTTTTTTTACATGAGAGGGGACAAACGGGCAAGAGGCTCACGGGATAGGGAGAGGTGAGGCAACCGCCCATGGACATCCGCAACAACAGGTGTGTCAAGAAATGCGATGCCGGCCTTTAAGGTGGGAATATGCTTTTTTCTTGAAGGTCCCTAAGTCATATCTGTTTGGGAAGACCGCTGCCGGTAGTTGATTCCACAAAGTGGCTGTGCGAGGCAAGAAATTTCGAAGAAAACGCGCGGTTGTGGAATGCCAGACGTCTACGTGATGCGGATGGTACTTTGCACGTAATGTCCGATGGTGGAATTCGGCCGCTGGAATCAACCCGAACAGCTCCTCTGAGCACTCCCCGTGATAAATGCGGTAGAAGATGCAGAGAGAACCCACATATCTATGCAATGCTAGAGAATCAAGCCGATCGGAGATGACTTGATCGTCGATGATTCGAGCCGCTCTTCGTAGTATGCCGTCAAATGGAAGAAGCTGGTGGGGAGCACCCGCCCAGAGTTGAGAACAGTATTCCATGTGAGGCCGAATTTGCGCCTTATAAAGTTGCAGGCGGTGGCTTTTAGTGAAGTACTGTCTCGCCTTACTGAGTACACCAAGCTTTTTAGAGGCCAGTTTGCCCTTCTCTTCCAAGTGACCACGGAACTGAACGTCGCTCGATATATCGACGCCAAGTATGCCAATACAAGCTGTGGCAGTTAGAGGAGTGATCTCGAATCGAGGGGATACGACAAAGGAGACTTTTTAGTGGTGAACGCACAAACTTGTGTCTTCTTGGGGTTGAATTGGACTAAATTTTGTCGGCCCCATTCCGAGACTGTTTGATCCGGTTCTCGTCGACGCTATCCCGGGACATGTTGGCACGGCCGGTGTAGGAAGCATACCCCGTGCTGTCGTCTGCATAGCAATGAATATTGCTGATTTGCAGCATATCATTGATATGCAGAAGAAACAGCGTAGGGGATAGCACACAGCCTTGCGGGACACCAGAGTTTATGGGTTTTAAGTCGGAGCATGCACCGTTGATAACAACCTTGATGCTCCGATCAGCCAAAAAGCTAGTGACCCATTTGCACAACTTCTCGAGAAGCCCATAGGATGGCAGTTTCGCTATAAGCGCTTTATGCCACACCCGATCAAAGGCCTTCGCTATGTCCAAACTCACCGCCAACGCCTCTCCCTTCGACTCAACCGCTTGCGCCCATTTATGGGTGAGGTACGCAAGAAGATCACCAGCTGAGCGACCCTGACGGAAACCGTACTGGCAGTCGCTGATCAGCTGGTGCCCCTCTAGGCATCCCAAGAGCTGGCGGTTGATGATCGACTCCATTACTTTGGAGAAAATGGAGGTAATGGCAATGGGGCGGTATTTGGACGGATCTGAGCGTACACCTTTCTTAGGGATCGGGTGCACTAAAACCGCCTTCCATAATTTCGGGACTACGCCTGATGAGTAGGAGAGCCGGAAAAGACGGGTAAGGACCGGCGCCAGTTCCGGGGCACATGTCCGCAGCACTATCGGGGGAATGCCATCGGGCCCGCTCGATTTGTGAATGTCCAAGGTGAGAAGCGCCTTTAGCACGGCACCATGCCGGATTTTTACCTCCGGCATATATGAATCGCACCGCGGAATATGCGGTGGTGGTGCACCTTGGTCATCCAGAGTCGAGTTGGAAGCGAAGAGGGAGCCCAGGAGATCAGCTTTCTCTTTCGCGTCATGGGCCAGTGAGTCATCATCCCTGTGCAGTGGCGGAATGGCTGGCTGGCAGAAGTTTCCTTGGACAGCCTTGGCGAGCGACTAGAACGCACGAGTTCCCGAGGGAAGGCGTGCAAGTCTCTCGCCAATTCTGCCATTGTGCTTCGACTTCGCTTCAGCAATAACTCTTTTGAAGGACCTGGAGGCATGATTGAAGTGTTTTTTAAGTTCGCTGGAATTCACATCCTTATATACCACCGCATTGACCCAAGCCTGATAGCACTCCTGCTTTCGGCGAGAGGCATTTTGCAGGAGCGGTCAAACCATGGTTGGGACCTGCCACCGATAGGCACAGAGGATAATGGAATGAAGAGTTCCATACCTTGCAGTACCACATCAGCAACAGCGTCAGCAGCGGCATCTGGATCTCTCAGCGAAAAACAGATCTGCCTCCACGGGTAGGTAAAAAAAAAAGCACCGCATCTCGTCCCACTCTGCTGACCTATAGTGCCACACGCGGCGACAGCCTAAGAAGCGGGGCCGTGTTACGTGCGTGATCGGCACGGTGCTCCGGATCAGGCAGTGGTCCGACGATCCCAGAGGAGGGTCAACGGAAACTAGGTAGCCGTCCGGATGTGAGGTCAACAGAAGGTCCAACAGTGAAGGTGTATGATCTTGCACACCTGGGATTCGCGTTGGCGCAATAACCAGTTGCGTCAGACCATATGCTAAGGCGAAGTCGTGAACAGATCTCCCTGCATGATCGGTGGTACGTGAGCCTAGCCATTCGGCGTGGTGGGCGTTAAAATCGCCAAGAAACACGATCTCTGCAGTGGGGATCTGCTCCAACACGGAATCTGTAGCCATTTGGATGTGTTCGAGGAGCCGGTCAGTCTCTGCGTTACCGCTATGGGAAAACTAAGAGTCCTTCTGCAACACTAAGAGAACCACTGCTAATTTCAATCAAAAACGACAAAGCTATACTTAAAAGGAGCTGTAAGCCATTGAAGGAGTCATTTCTTATTTATCGGTCACCGGTTACATACATAGACTTATAAACACGGATAGACAAGCACAGCGATACGGAATTTTATTAATATTTCAGTACTCTGTATAAATTAGCACAGTGCGATTCGCCTCATTTATAAACTCAAGTAAATCTTCTTTACGCACGCTTGACTTTGGGTCGTAAGCTGATAAATACATTACGAGAGCGATACAAAGTAACGCTAGCGTTACGCGAACGGTGATTTCTTGATTATTTCACAATTTCATTTCGGTTTTGAACAATTTTTTAAAAATTAATAATTTATTTTATTTCAGTCGTGAGGTCAAAGGCACTCTTTGTTTTGAATAAATATCTACTGCTCTTTGTATGCAAATAATTCTTTATTCTATAATACTATGTCGAAATGGTTAGTAAGTTTTTATAAGTTCTATCCAAGCGCGTACTGCCTTAAAGACCGGAAACGCTCCTGTGATTCCTCTGGTGTGGCAAGAGAATGTAGGTGGTGGGATCACTTAACACCACACGCTCCTTTGTCCTCCTATTCCATAAAAAAAAAGCTTTTCACAGGAAATGTAATGGTAGCTTTTATCAACGCATGAACTTGTGTGGGCGGCGTATAAGTAAAGGCATAAAAAGGCATAAAAGGCATTTATTTTCTCAAAATTGATTCCTTTAGAATTCTTTTTGATGTCATTTCTTATACTACTAGATACTACACTGCATGAATACTCAGCAGAAAGTCTGCACACGCAACAACATACTGAGAAAGCTGACTACGACTTCCTGGGGAGCTAAACCAACCGTCTTGCGCACTACAGCCATTGCACTCTGCTACTCCGCAGCCGAATACGCCTCCCCTGCATGGGAACGGTCGGCACATACAAAGCTGATCGACGTAGCACTGAATAAGTCCTGTCGTTTAATAACCGGTTGTCTGAAGCCAACACCTACCGAAAAACTGTACCAGCTGGCAGGAATAGCCCCCCCTGAGGTGCGAAGAGCAGTCTCCAGCTCGGTAGAAAGAACAAAACAGACACAAGACAGACGGCACCCACTATTCAATCATATACCAGCCCGCCGTAGGCTACGCTCCAGGAATAGCTTCTTACACTCAGTGCAGCCTCTCAACCAGTCCGCTGAAACTACACGTCTTGCCATGTGGAGGTCACGGCTAAGCACCTCAAACCCGAACATCAGCGTGAAAGAGAAACTAGCCGAAGGATACAACCTCAGTTGGCCTATCTGGAAGTCGCTAAACCGTCTCAGAGCAGGAGTGGGAAAATCTAGGGCAAACTTAGCGAGGTGGGGTTTCATCTCTGGACATGATACGGAGTGCATCTGCGGTCATCCGAGACAGACCGTTGCGCACATGACTGGGTGCCCTGCGTGCCCGACAACATGCACGAACGAGGAGCTACACGAGGCTACCGACCGAGCTATCACTGTTGCGGCTTTTTGGGCTGCCCGTATTTGAGGTGACCGTCGACTCGATAAGAAGAAGAAGACTAGATACTACTACCGCTTCGGAAACAAATGGCACTTTGAGAGAGAAGAAGCGGCGCAAGAATCTCTCCCAGCATTCTTTTTTTATGCGCTTTTTTCAATAAAAATATACAATATAGTACAGTCGCTATAAAATAATCACAATCTAGTCCCAGGCTGTCCGACCATTTAGATATTCAGCAGTGGAGTAATAGGATTTACGACAGAGCCATTTTTTTATAAAACATTTAAATTTATTTATAGATAATGCCTGAACAGTGGCTGGGACTTTATTGTAGAAGTGTATACATTTACCCTTAAAGCTATTATGTATCGAAGCCTACTAGAATTAGTTACAAGCAATCCCTTATTTCTAGTGTTATAATAATGAAAATCACTATTAAGAGCAAAAAGGTGACGATTTTTGTGAACATATATTAAATTTTCATAAATGTACTGACAATAAACAGTCATAAAATTTTTATAACATATATATTAAACAGTCATAATAGTAGCTTGCTAATTTTGACGATGTACAGGAAATTTACTCAGACAATTTGTCACTGAAAGTGAAACAATTTTTAATAGCATTCCATTTTTTCATGTTCAGACTGGCGCTCTATCTGGTCTAAGACATGGCTGACGTATCGCCAAGCTAATCTAGTTCTCAACGCGAGGTGTACAGGTTTATTTCTTAACAAGATCCGTAGAAAGAAATCTAATTAACCGAGTAGATTCTACTTGTGAAGTTTCCGGTTTATATATTTTACGGTAGAGACGCACAAAATATCGTCCTGGGACGATATTTTGTATATCTCGTTTGAAAAAGTATAAATGTTACAAGTTTATGAAAACTAAACTTGTGTTTACCGGCAATTCATTGAAATTGTTGATTTGTATAAGTATTTTTTATTTAATAAATAGCTAAACTAATATCTACATAATTCGACCATACACCCAACACTAACAAACTCACACACAAACACAAATACATATATATCATGTAAGTTATACTTCAAAAAAATTACTTACCAGTTCTTTAAGAATTAAATTATTTTCATAATATTTGTAAATCTATGTCGCTGCATTGTTAAGGTGTGCAAAAATAGCTTTCCAAATATTTAAACTGTAATATTTTAATAATTTTTTATCAATTTCATAACTGCATTATTATTTCATTACCATGTCAATAAAACTTTTGTTAAAAATAACACATTGCTGAAATGGAAGAGCGGAGGCATCTGGTACAGGTATACTGCCTAAAAGGTGACTCCGGCTACAAGTTGCTTTAAACTTATATTTTTAAGTGTAATAAATTATTAATTATTGTCAATAATCTGAATTGTATCGCACGGGTATTATGGGTTTTTAGAATTCAGTTGAGGACAACGGAAATCGCGAAGCAGTTAAAATTAAAGTATGTATGATGAATTAATCTACATTCTGAATAGCAGCATTTTAAGGATAAGATAAATTTGATTAAGAATTTGTATAGAATTTTTTCCGCTTTTTTAGAAATATACTAGCTGTTGATACCCGCGACTTCGTCCGCGTAGATAAAGTGTTTTTAAAAATAAGAAGCAAGTTTGGAACTGAAGATTATTTCATGTCCTATTCTAGTTCCGATTCCCGTTTTCGCTCCCGTTTCCGACATATTATGTGGATCTTATTTCGAGGAATATTGCAATGGCAAACCAAACCTACTATTGGTAGAGTTGCTGATCGTCGTAAATTTCAGTTTTTCACAAACTCTCGCGGGAACCATAGATTTGTCCAGGATAAAATGAATCTTATTTCGAGGAAGATTCCATTGGCAAACTAAACCTTTTATTGGTATAGTTATAGCTCATCGACGTGAATTGCAGTTTCACAAATCCCTCGGGATATATGGATTTTTCCAGGATAAAATGTCTTTGCCCAAGCCCTAGTCTATCGCTGTATCAAAATTCATCAAAATTGGTTCAATAGCTCCGGCGTAAAAGCGTAACAAAAAAACTTACATTCACATTTAATTTGACTTTATGCGAAGTAAACGTTGTTAACGTTTGGTCTGTGGTTTGGTTATGTAAATATAACGCAAAATCAAATCCAAGACACAAGGCTAAAAAATAGATTCTTGTAACCTTTCACCTTGAGTATCTTAAGACGTGACCCGAGTTTTAGTCAGACTTACAATGTCACAATAAAGGTTTATACAGTTACTATGCCTGCCAATATTTGTAATGTGAGTTGAATATTTGTAATGTGGATTCATACTTTTGTTACATTTCATATTCTCATAAGTGAGGCATGTTTTTGCTGATAATATTTTAAGATTTCGGTTATAAAGTTGGGACAGTAAAATCCTCGAATTGCGACCACGTACCAGAAGACCACATTATAAATAAACATGGATACACCTCCAAAACACACCCAAATGTTTTAAATTACCTTGAATAAATTGTGAATTTGCATACAAAACATTTTAAGTTTCCTATTCACTTTCCGTTTCCAACACAGACTCATAAATAGTACTTAGTGTTTCACAGAGACGGCTGTATCCAACTAGTAATGTCCTTAATTTGACAACAACTTATGTTCGCTCAACGTACAACTCTACATGTGTGTTTACATTATGTAAATACATGCAGACGCGACTTTGTAGATAAAGCACGCCAAATGGTATATTTTTTAAGCTGTATTTGCTTAACCAAGTCACATTGTGTGCTAACTCGCCATTTATGATAGATAATGAGGTTTATTTTATAGAACGAATAATAAAGCTTATATCACTTGTAATTTGACTAGAATTCGATTTACGATTTAAGAACTTTATTTCTCAGAAGAATATTACAATATTCACTTATAGAGAAAATATATTCTAATTACTATGTAATATAATATAATATGCGAGCCGTGAGAATATAACAATATCTAAAATATATCGATTATTTTTTTCTTCTTTAACTATAAATATTAACAGAGTAAGTAAAGTGGAAAAAAAAAACAGTAAACACACACTAGATGAAACACTTAAAAAGAAATAACTACACAAATTATAATCTAAAGAACATTCATAAATAAGTTACCTACACTACACTAATGAATATCAACTAAAGACACAATTCTGAATACAATAATACAAGAACTTTAGTGAATTATTACGCGATCGAATCCGCTGGACAAAAGCCTCCCCTAAAGATCTCCACGACAATCGGTTCTGCGCTGCCCTCATCCAGCGTACCACCACTGCGTCTGCGTTTTCTGCCCAACCGGCATACTGTCCGTCAAACTATGTGCCCAGCCCACTGCCACTTCTTTCAGTTATTTGGACTTTGGTTCTCCTACGGTCTCCTTATTTCTGACTCGAAATTCAAAACTTCGAGCACAGCCCTATCTATTGCCTTCTGAGCGATAGTAAGTAACTAATCATCGGCGTTGAATGACACACTCGTTGAAAACCTTCGTCTTCAGTTACTGCGGTATTTGGGACAAGAAGATTTTACTGAGCTTCCCGAACGCTGCCCATCCGAGTTGGATTCGACGAGTGACGTCTTTCAAGAAACTGGACCTGCCCAACTGGATTGTTTGTCCGGGTAGACGTACTCGTACTGGAACACCATTATCCAAATGATTGGCATGTCCATTCTATAGGCAACTTCTTCTCAAGTATTGTATCTTACGAAGAATTTTTATCGATAAATAATTACAAATTATAAAGAAATTAAATAGAGGGAACTTTTTCCGAATTATAGCCGTAAGCTGATGTAGGCGTTAAATTATGTTCTATTCATAGAATAGGAAATTAATTTCCTTATTGTTGATACTATTTTTATGGAAGATGAGAACAAACGAGCGTACTGATGTTAAGTGATCACCGCCGCCCACATTCTCTTGCAACACCAGACGAATCACAAGAGCGTTGCCGACCCCTTAAAAAAGTCGAGGCGCTTTTTTGAAGGTAGGGTACCTTTTTACCAAAATTGAGAAATCCGAGAGTTTATGTGGTGTTCGCTCCTTTTAGAGCAAATTGAAAATATTTCAATTCTCAAATTTGAGATAAATTACTAGACTTAGGATCTATATAAAAACCGAGCTTCACATAAGTGCTCTACAAATTCAAGCCAGAAGTGTTAAAGGTCATGTCCGCCACATCTACAAGCTCGGTTCAAATAATAAATCTCCGACTGGATTTTCAGTTAGAATTTTTTCGCACTATTGTTTTTTTTTAATTAAGTAAAATTAAGGAAATATTTATATTTATTTTTTATTAAGTAAAGATGACCTATGTTACCAGCTCACATGTGAATAGATTAAGATGCGAGAAAAGACCGTAGTGTATTTTACACCATCTAAGATGGTCTTTTATTGTGCCTCACTTTCACTCCTTTTCACTTAAATTAAAGTTATGACTAGTATCGTAAGATGTCCGCGCTATTATATATTATAATATATTATAATATATTGTTATATCTGTTCTACTGAATTTTATTGCAAATTTGATATAAGAGAGAGAGATGATAAATCTATGGAAAAAGATAGCAATGGACATAGAGGTATGGAATAAGCTGGAGGAGACCTATACCTAAGAAGGGGTTGAAATCACTAATGATGAAGGAAGTACATAACAACAGTTATTAGTACATATAAAATTATATTTTTTCATATTTAATTATGTAAAATGTAGATAATATATACTTACAATGTAAATAATTGTAACAATATTAATATTTAATATTTATTATAATGAATCATGGATGATAACGTTAATATAACTGTAAGAATGTTATTTTTAAAAGTAGATTGGATTATTATTGATACGCCCTGCCTTCACTAATTTTTCACTATTAAACTTTGTAGCTGTCCGACAACGGGTGAAACTTATTTACAGCATTCTTAATTAATACCACGTTGCCGCAAGTTAAGTATTTAGAATTTCTTGTAATATGCGTAGTTTGAATTAACTATGCCGCAGACATTGGCGTTAACAATCGAAGTAAAGTAAGATTTGATCATATTATTGAAGGAGATTTGTGACAGAGTGATCAGCTATCATCAAAATTTAAAATATATTTTCTAAAGTTGAAAAATAATAACAAAAATATTATCATCGTTACTAGCTGGAATTTTGGCGTTTCTCCAGAGTCCTGTTTTCAAGGACTGTTATACTTAATTTCTGCTGCCGAATTCGACCTTCGCATGACAGGCCATATATTAGGATATCATCTCCACCATCTGGATGTATGGGGTTCCTCCACAGTGTTCTCTTCAAGGAGCTTTCTTCCACGTACCACAATGCTGTGGAATGAGCTTCCTTGTGCGGTGTTTCCGGGACGATACGACATGGGTACCTTCAAAAAAAGCATAATCACCTTCCTTAAAGGCCGGCAACGCTCCTGTGATATTGGTGACTCTTGCAGGAGAGTTTGGGAGTCGGTGATCTCTTAACACCAGGTGATCCGTACGCTTGTTTGTACTCCTTTTCCGTAAAAATAAAACTTTCTGCCACGTGCAGCTAAACAATGCTAGCCGATGGTGGCCAAATACTTTTTTGTGTTTTTCCTTCTTTCTCTTCATTAATGAAGGTCGTACTTGTGTTAAAAGACCTTCGCTGATTCATCAACAGCTGCCACTAATGTGTAATGTATGTAAATTGAAACTGAGTTTTTTTCATGATGATCACACCAAAAACGCTATAGTTAGTAAGAATAGGTGTACGGACTTAATAATATATTTTAATATATTTTCGCCAGATATACTTAATTAAGCCTTAATGTAAAAAGATAAAATATATCGAATAAAGAATGACTACTTGAAGAATTTGGAAAAACTAGTGTTTATTAACACGCCGACGACTAACCAATCCCTTTTTATTTTGTCAGAACAAAGTGTTGGTTCAGCTAGTTATTGAAAAGATGTTTAGAAAAAAGTAAGAGCAAATGTTATAAACAAAAAATCCTAAAATTTCGCGTTTTTGTAATGTAATAAAATATTGTATTGTGTATGTAACATATTACATTGTATTGTAACCCGGATTATTTAAAATATCAGAGAGTAATGTGAAAATTTTAACATTATTAAACTTTGCTCGGACCAGTTCTGGTTTAACACATTTTAACTTATTCTCATGCAAAATAGTAATTATAAAAGCGCTGTTCGGATTTTGTAACAGAGTTAATATGAGGAAATGTTTTATATATTTTTTATTCCGCACGCAAAACTAATGATATGACAGCTTGACTTGTATTTTTTTTTTATTTCATGTTGTACACTATTTTCTTTTTTAGAGGATAGCTATGTTTTTCAAACAAAATAGCGCAAAAAGGAATAAAAAAAAGAATAAAACCATAAAAATTAAGATGAATTAAGTTTTATACGAATACTCGCTATGAGTGTTATTCAGCGTAGAATAATTAATTATATCTCAACATGTCTTATAAGAAAAATCGCAAAATGTCTCAGTTTGTCTCTTAGTATGCGTGTGAAAAGTCGCAACTAATAAACCTATGTAATCTTTTATTAGTGCAAGCCAATTAATAAAGGACATACAGACAGACAGACACATACATTTAAAAAATCGTGAAATTGGTCATTGAATCACAAAAAAATTATTAATCACAAACCAATCAACAAAGAAATTCAATTAAACAGAGATACGTATGAGAGCAGCACTGAATATTTCGGGAATCAAGGAAGTGACACAACATTACTATTTAAAAATGTATTTATTGCTTTTCGAAGTATTCTCCGCGAAAATTGACACATTTTTAAACGGTGGAACCAATCATTGAAGCAACCATTCCACTCGGAAGTTGGCGTCCACAGCTTCTTCAGGTGATGAAAATCTCTGACCACGCTATTTATTCTTTATTTTAGGGAAAGTATAGAAATCATTAGGGCTTAGGTCGGGGCTGTACGGCGGATGGTCTAATAATTCTATGTTTTCTTGCTCAAAAACTCTTTTGTTCTGTGCGCGGTGTGAAAACTCGCATTGTCGTGATGGAGGATGAAACGGCGGTTGCAGTTCTCTTTCAAGAGTTCTGACGCACCAAGTAACGTGAGCCGCTTTTTGATCTTCACAGAGCAAATGCGGTATCCATCGGGAAAACAACTTTTTTACACCTAATTGTTCACGCAAGATTATTTGTATTTGACTCATTCCAATGTCTAAAGTTGCCTGAATTTCGCGCTATGTTACATGTCGATCTTGTTCAATCAGCTTACGCACAGCATCAACGTTTTCTTTGGTGACTGCAGTTTTGGACGACCTTGACGGGGATCATCACTGAGCTTGACACGTCCACGTTGAAATTCAGCAAACCAGCGATAAATTGTGGTTTTGTAAGGGGTTTCATCATCAAATGCAGAAATCATCCAGTCAACACACTGTTTTTGTGTTAAACCACTTCGAAAGTCATAATAAATCATCACTCTAGAATTTTCTCGAGTCAATTTCATTTTCTCAACGACTAAACAAGTTTGAAAAGACCTTGTGACAAGAACGAGAATCTTTTTTTAAATAAATAAATGGTATTCGTTTTTTAAAACCAAGGAGTTTTCAATTAAAAAGATTTTAATATGACAGGAACAGTGGAAATATTCCATTCCCGATACCTTTAGTGCAGCCCCTACTATAGGTTTTTATAGTAGTATGAATAATATTATATACGACAAAAGGACATGCTACCTACTGAGAGATCTCAAGCTCTAAATAATAATGTTAAAATAATAATAATAATGACACACTTTTACACAAATTATCTTGCCCCAAACTAGGCATAGCCTGTACTACGGTGCAAGACAACGATATATTTAATACAATATACTTACTTAAACATACATAAATACAAATAAACATTCATGACTCGGAAACATACATTCATATTCATCATATAAATAATTGCACCTACCGGGATTCGACCCCGGGACCTCTAGCACAGTAGGCAGGGTTACCAGTCCAGTGGTTAACTGGGCTACGGGGGTAGACAATAATACGCTCAAATATTTCAGTTCATCCAAGTTTTCAAAACGAATTAAATTATTTGAGCTCGTTTGGTGCTGTGGTCTATTAAACTTATATGTACACATTAATCTTTAACATTCGAGTAGCAACTCGCGACGTATGCCATTACCGCAGATTGATAGCATCCTATTTTGCCGGAAGCTATGTGTCTGCTGCCAATATTTTTCTTTATAACAACGCAGTCGTTCATACAAACTGAACGTCGCGTAGCGTTACGTAATAAACATGTTGTTAATACTAACTCATACCAAATTGACGAAAAGATAAACGCAGCAACAAAAAATTTATGCAACTTTATTTCCTAAAATTGGTTATAAATCATAGTTCTTTTTTCAATAAAATTACCTCAGACCTTAATCGGATCTTTGACTGGTCGAAATCCAATGGATTGCTATTAAATTCGAAAAATACTAAATATATGGTTATAGGTACTCGGCATCAAGTTAAAAAAGTAGTAACTGGTAAACCCAACATTAAAATTAATAATGAACAAATAGAGAGGGTAACCGAGGCCCGAAATCTTCGCTTGCTCATAGACGAAAACTTACGATTCGAAAAACTTCAGATTGTTCGTAGTTGCTTTTATAGACTGTAAGTACTTTACCGAATCAGAAACTCAATTAAAAAAGACCTACGTGTACTCCTCTGTGAATCTTTGATTCTTTCCAAATTTAATTATATAGATGCAGCCATAGGTCCCCGCTAATTGGAGCGTACTAAACGTCTCATACAACGTGTTCAAAACGCTTGTGCACGATATTGTTTCTCCATCCCGCGGCGAGACCACGTTACTCCTTATTTGAATAGAGAGTCATTATTAAAAATGGGGAGTCGTATGAAATTGCACTTTGCTACTTTACTATTCGGTATAATAAAGAACGAAATCCCTATTTATCTATTTAAAAAGTTAAAATGGAGAAGTGATGCTAACATTCCACATAAGACCCGCGCTTCGCACGACTCTTTAAATATACCCATCTTCCACACATCCGCATTTCGTGGTATATTTCGCTACGCAGCCACTAAGTGTTGGAATAATCTGCCACCACCACTTCGAAATTTGCACTCAAAGGAATCTTTTAAGAATAACTTCAAAAAGCTATTATTTCAAGAGCAAAAACTAAATTAAATACATCGATTGTAGTGAGGATGGGTATCATAATGGATATATTTTATCGTTGCGTGCGTGCGTTTTTTATATATATTTTTACTATATACTTGTGTAGCTAGTGGGGATATACGTTAGTGCGTGTATCACTACGTGATATATATTTTCTTTTCAGATTTATAAATTTATTAAGTTCAGAGCTTTGTTTGTTAGATATAGATATACGATAAATATTTAAATATTATAATTATTGCACGGAAAAAAATATAGGAAGTTCATAATATCAGTGTTAGGAAAATACGTCCTAACATTTGCTGAGAACTTTCCTTTTTGCGAATCGCGCTGCTGCCTCGTTTGTTTTCATTCTAGTTTTCATTAATATCTCTGTCTTTATTGTTTTTTAACATTTGTATTGTTATTTTTTCTTTGCTTTATTTAATGTTAATTGTTCATATCTATTGTACTTGTAAAACATATGGTGGCAGTTTTTCGCAAATAAATAATTAATATTATTATTATCATTAGATGACGTGTCTACTAAAGACTCCACAGTAAAACACTGCGACATTTATATTATGTCCTATAAATTCAAATTCAAATATTTTTATTCAAAATAGGATGTGACATCACTTATTGAAAGTCAAAAACCCATTCCAAAAAGAATGCCTCAGACCGGAGAAGACTGGGCGCAACAAATTCAGCGGGCTTTTATTTTCTCATCAAAAAATATGTTTACAAAGTAATATTGTACAAATAAAACTTATTATTTAATAGCCTGAGGGCTTTCGCTCCATTCGCAATCTGTGGAATCATTAAGAAAGTCATTTATGTTATAGTAACCTTTACCACATAAAAGCTTTTTAACAATTCTTTTGAATATCGTTATACTTTTGTTTTGAATATTTTCTGGGATATTGCTGTAAAAGCATATACATCGCCCCATAAAAGACAATAACAAGTTTATGTTTGTTCCTCGTGTTAACATTATGATTGTCACAGTTTCTAGCAAATTCCTCAATGTGCTTATGAGCATATAGAACATTATGAAGAATATATTGAGAAGCAACAGTCAAAATGTTTATTTCTTTAAATTTTTCTCTTAATGATTCTTTAGGACCTAGGTTATAATAGGACATAATACTATATATACTATGTATAAAAAAAAAGGCCACGTCAAGAGTACCCTACACCGGAGAGCATGTATGAAAGGAATAATGAAAGTGGACGATGCGAAAGAAGTATGTAGCAATCGGAAAGAAGTGGTCTCTGCCTACCCCTACGGGAAAGAGGCGTGATTTTATGTATGTATGTATGTATAATACTATGAAAATAACTAAAGTAGTAGTACAAGTCGCGCCGTATAAATATCGCAGGAACCAATACAACTTAGTTAATGTAATGCCGAGTTTCAGGGATCTTGGGTGAGTAATAGCTTCGGACTGTGCGACTGGCGTGGATGGATGATCTGTGCTATCTATGTCTGTTTGTGTGAAAGGGGCACAGTACACGTGTATTATAATGTTCATCTATTGCTTTTTTTTCAAATGGTTTTAATTTATCACGGGGAGTGTTCCGACGAGCTGTTCCACCTAATTCCTGCCACCGAATTCCGCTTTCGCATGACACGCCATAAATTCGGATATCATCCAACTATCTAGATGTGTGGCGGTCCTCCACAGTGCGGTTCAAGAAGCTTTTTTCCACGTACTACAAAGCTGTGAAATGAGCTTCCTTGTTCGGAGTATCCGGGATGATACGACATGGGTACCTTAAAAAAAACGCGTACACCTTCTTTAAAGGCTGGCAACGCTCCTGTGATTCCTCTGGTGTTGTAAGAGAATGTGGGTGGCAGTGTGGCGGTATGGCACTTAACACCAGGTGACCGGTACGCTCGTTTGTCCTCCTTTTACATAAAATAAAAAAATATTAATTATAGAGGTACACGTTGGATGAAGGCAGCGCAGGACCGATCGTCATGAAAATCTTTGGGGGAGGCCTTTCTCCAGCAGTGGACGTCTTCCGGCTGATGATGATGATGATGGTGATAGAGGTGATATCGTGGATGATCCAAAATTTTGTGAAACCACAATTCTATGCGTACAGATATCGCTTTATTCTATGTCTTATACCGCATTTGTTAAGGGGATCATAACAAAGAACCTGATTCCTGCTGCCGAATGAACTCCATTACATCATCGCGCCATACCCCACAAAAACCAATGTCACCATTTGGATATGTGTGCGTGCGGTTTTCTGCCAACAGTATATCCGATGAAGCTGATTTGTAGCGTTTTATTAAGCAATTTTGAGCAATAAGATCCACGTTGCTCAGGTTGTAACACAGGGCATTGGCGTTTGAAGTTACGTAAAATTTGATCACACTATTGAAGGATGACATTTGTAACAGAGTGCTCAGCTATCACCAATTGAATTAGGACGTTGATACACACGCCACAAATCCACCGTCGCCCGTACGCGTGGCGTTCGTTCCTTCACAGTGCAATTTTCAATCAACTATCAGTATTACCAGAACGATACAACAACTACATAAAAGAAAACGTTCCTGAATTTCCACATTTGTTGCAACAAGCGTGGGTGATACCTTAAATACTTTTAATGAATTTCGCCAAAATCTACCCATTTCTAACAAATATTACTTTCGCGGCAATAGATGATGGCAGGCTATTAATAGCTCTGAAGATTACTCTCTGAATCCTGACACACATAGTCGCCAGTTACCGTGTTGAAATAGAAAAGCAAAGAAACCTCTCGAGAGAAAAAAAGGTGTAAATTTTACCTAATAATTTATGTTTATTTAAATTTAGTTAAACATTCACTTTTAAAAACACACAAACACATTTAAGAAACTGTGTTATTTAAATGTGTTGTATTAAAAAGTGCAAAAATAATACTGAGAAAGTTTTTTCTGCACTTTTTAAGCGCCGATTCTTTTTCCTTTTTTATAACAATAAGGGACGAAGCGAGCAGGACGTACAGCTGATGGTAATTGATTCGTCTAGCGGCTAGCCCATTACAATGCAGTGCCGCTCAGGATTCTTGCAAAACACAAAAATTCTGAGCAGCACTACAATTACCCTCGTCACCTTGAGACATAAGATGTTAAGTCTCATTTGCCCAGTAATTTCACGAACTACGGCGCCCTTCAGACCGAAACACAATAATACTCACAATTTACTGCTTCACGGCAGAAAAAGGCGCCGTTAAGGTACCCATAATCTAAATCTGTGTAAAGGAGCCTCCCTCTGGTGAAGACACTGGTGAAGACCACTTGTGCCAGACCTCCCGGAGTGCAACCCGTATTTTTTTCAATGAAACAGAGCTTCAATCAATAAAATTTTTCTCTACATTATATTTCTTGTTTCGCTTTGGCAAATATATTGTAGTTCTGTGTAAAATAGAGTATATTTATGTCTGCATGTATTCAAAGAAAATGAAAAATAACACATTGCAACACTCTTGTGTAAACAAATAAGTATATTTCCACTTCACATACAATCCGAGAGTAACAAAGAGCGAACTAAAATTGCAATAGAGCTTTTTACATTTCTAAAGCGAGAATATGTTTGTTAAATATTACACTAGCAGTATGCAATGGAATGTTTTAATATGAATATAACAGACTGTAATTCATTATTTATAATCTTATTTTACCATCCTTCATGTAATAACATATTATAACAAGAATCAAACAGTAATTCATTTGCAATTCTGAAGCCATTAGACAGTCATTGAATAGTTTCTTTTTCGTTTACTTAAGGTCAAAACAAAATTTCATGGTGATAGCTGAGTGCTAATTAGACTAGCACGTTTACTTTTATTTATTTATTTATTTTATCAAAATACACACTATCATTACAGTATATTCCAATGCGATAGAGGTACATACAATATTTCACTTTTTTACATCCTTAAATTTTATAACATATTGTAAATAACGCTACTCTCGTGAATTCACCCTGAGTGCAACAAAACATCAACAATCATTAATATTACGAAGGGCACGCGTCACCGCTGCCTGGCTTAACAAGTTGGTGCGCGCGGACGGCACCATCAGCAACGGCGGCCGACGTCGGCGCCATACGTACCTATCCGGAACAACAAAATACAGTCTACTCAATATATCCGCATTATGCACCTTCCCTCTTAAGTACTTTGAATAGATATGAGATCAGCGCCAGGTCCCTTCTTACCCTCAGCTCGCTGTATCCTACCATACCCAAAATAAATAATATCGGGTACATAAGCGGATAAAAACGGTAAACCCCGTATAGCCTCATATACAGGTACCGTATAAATTTATTTTGTATCCGCTCTAACATTATACTGTACTTGGCTTCATGAGGAGCCCAGATAACGGCGTTGCATTCTAACTGGCTTCTAACCAAAGCGTTATATAAATTAATAATTGCCTTATAATTGGAAAAACTACGAGCCATACGTAATATAAACCCCAGATTCCTAAAAGCTTTCTTAGAAACCTTAGTGACATGATCACGAAACGTCAAGTTGGCATCAAGAATCACTCAAAGTTTCAGATCATCGGCGAAGAGCAAGCACTTCGCATACTGAACTACCTTAGGAAGATCATTAATCATCATAATAAACTCTAATGGACCCATATTACTGCCTTGAATTACACCGGCTCTGGTAAAATAAGGCTTTAATGTATGTCCAGGATAATTTACATACTGCTGTCTATCAGCCATATAGCTGGCCATAAAGTTTAATAGTTGCGGCGTGAATCCAAATCCAGCTAACTTTTTTATCAGCACAACGTTATGGACTAGATCAAATGCTTTTTTAAAATCAAAGTAGGCTGCATCGACTTGTCCGCCACCATCAACTACTGGAAAAATATTTACCCATGTCTTGTTCTAAACCTTGTTCATATTTGTCATGGTCTAAACCCATGTTGAGCATCTGACAAGTAACATTGTACCTGTGATAAGACGCACATTTGAATTGCTGACTCAAAAACCTTTGCTGGTGCTGGCAAGATTGCCACAGGACTATATTCGTCTACTCTACTGCTACCCCCACTTTTGGGTACCGGAACTACACGACTAATCTTCCAGCACTCGGGATATATAGCTGCTTTTAAAGACAAGTTGTAAATGTTGTTTATGTAACAAACAAACAGAAATTAACATTTAAATTAGTAATAATTCCACAGCGATACAAATTATGACATAAAATTCAAATGAAGGGTTTTCACAAAGTCTCTGTGATCTAAAATAATTACTATTAGACTATAACCACAAGAAATAGGTGGCAATATAAGAATACAATATAGAATATCATGTTGTGAATAGCCTCCGACTTTTTGATTTTATGTAGATTCACGAGGCGCATCATTTTTGGACGACAGCCAGTGTGGGCTTAAAACCTCCACTGACACATTTAAATAGTGGGATTCGAATCGTAATTCTCTCTAAATACCCGGTCTTAATACTGCCACTTCTGGCACGGCTTCTGAATTCTAATTTTATGTCTGGCTATATATTCAGCGAAATATATTTGAACTACTTCTGGGATAAAATATTACTATTTAAGATAGCTCCTTAATTTAGTAGATTTACGGATCGCCTTAATTTGCACAAAGACTTAGAAAACGAGAAATAATGAAGAAATCACCGTTTGCGTAATTCTAGCGTTCAATCGAAACGCTCTCGTCACGCATTCACCGGCTTACCCCGTAAGTCAAGCGTGCGTAAAGAAGTTTTACTTCAACATTTGAAAATTTATTATTCAAGTGAATCTTAGACAACTCTGATATAGTAAGAAAGCAATAAATACACTACAGAGTTGTTACTTCATTTGCCTTCCGTTGCTTCAAAGCACAAATGACTGAATAGTGGTTCCTGGTGTTAAAATTATCAGCTAACCAACTTATTACTTATGGATAATTTGAGTTGAGATTTCGATATGGAATACCAGAACACAAGCCATCTGATGACAAATGATCTTCGCGGTGTAAACTCTCTTGAAGAGGAAACACGGGACCGTTGTCAGACGTATAAGACATGAGTACCCTGAAATCACTGCGTAAGAAAGTTTCAAATTCAAGTATGGGCGCAAGAAAGTCAGCGGGCTTTTTTAACCGACTTCCAAAAGGAGGAGGTTAACAATTCAATCGGTATTTTTTTTTATGTATGTGCACCGATTTCTCTGAGATTTATGATCCGATTTACGTAATTTTTACATAAAATTAAAATTTTACATAGTTTGGCCCAGTAGTTTTCATTTTATGAACATTTTTTATGATAATTTTTGTTTACCTTGATGATATAATTGTTTTTTGTGTACGGCTTTTTTAGGAGTTTTCATTGAGGTTGATTATATATTATAATTATTAACTGACACTAAAAAGTAAAAATTAAAAAATGACTTCGTTTAAAAAAACGAAGTTTTTATAAAGATATGGATACCAATGTGATATCGTACCATAAACATTTATAATGAAAGAGCCTGAGGGTGTTTGCTCCTTTTCCACTCTGTGGTGTCATTAAGAAAATAGTTGCAAAATCTTCACCAAATTGATGTGTGGTTTTCAGCGTTTTCGTTGAAAACTCCCAGACGGTTAAGTTTCTCTGACACCTCCAACAAATATCGTAAATGTATACAAAAATATTTACTAAAGGTTAAGAAATTAAATACTAAAACCTTCTTCGAGATGATTCTAGATAGTGTGATCACTATCTATTGGTGAAAACAGCAGGAAAATGGGTGCAGTTGTTTTTGAGTTTATCGCGAACAAAGGAACAGACACACGCGGCGGACTTTATTTATAATATAAAGTGATATATTTTATCACATCCAATGGTAAATCATTGTATTATTACTCCACTGGTGTTTTGATGGTGAGGAAAAAAAATGTTAAGTTTCTCAAAATTAATCTTGAAAAGAAAGTTCAACTAGTGATTATAATATTAGCCTCAATTTATCGTACTGCATCTTAAGGGGCCTCTACATTACTTCTAAATAATTATTATTATACAGAACATGAAAGTACGTAATACAAAGATATAGACAAGACAACTCGTTAATAGTGTTGGGAGGCAGATAAATAGTAATAGTGTAGTTACAGTCATATTTAAGTTTAGTGACGTTATAAAATATCGCGATATCGTTCACAAGTTGACATTCGCGTCACGTAGAATAAAGTGCTTTCTTATGAGCTGTTAAGTTTTTACATCCAGATTTACTGCCAGTGCGGTTTTAGAGGCGAAGATCTGTGATTTCAATATGTCATTGTATAAGTAGATAACTGATGGAGGCTTTAGGTTGGATTTAGTTCTCGACCGAAAGTCAGCGCCGACGTTGGTCGGACGTTACAATTGATTGAGAGTGTTGCGAAGAAAAAATAATACATTTTTTTATGAAAATAATGGACCAGACGAGCAGGACGTTCTGATGATGGTAATTGGTATGCCCTGCCTATTACAATGTGGTGCCACTTAGGATTCTTGTAAAGCCTAAAAATTCAGCGGCACTACAATTGTGCTCGTAATCTTGAGACATAAGATGTTAAGTCTCATTTGCCCAGTAACTTCACTAGCTACGGCGCCCTTCATACCGAAACACAGTAATGTTTGCACAATACTGCTTCTCTAATTTTATAATACATCGGCAGAAAAGGCCATACCATTGTGGTACCCATACCCTAGACAAGATATGATGTTCCCCCAATTATTTAGTAAAATTTAAGGAGAATTTTCAACAATAATATGTTCGAAATTGGCCAGAACAAGAATTTTTGTTTACGATTTTTGATGACGATGTTATACACGCGCGTCGTGTTCGGTTAGAAGGACGCTAATTAGACTCATAACAACTTTAACATAATAATAATATGTCGCAAACTTAAGCTTTAAACTTAAAGTTAAGCAGTTTAATTGGATAAGTTTTAGTCCTTTAAATAAACTTGTACCTACTATCAAAAAAACAAGCAATCTATGCTTCTCAAGGAACGGGCGTGGCCTTGTTTTAAACTTACTTCTATAAAGGAGGTTTACAAGTGTGAGTTTTATCTTTGTAACATCAGAACTACGAGATATCATTTCTCCACCTAGAAAATATTAAATAGATAAAAATAAAAAACTTTAAGAATTTGAGGAATCTCGTGAAATTATATATTATGTATACGATTAAGTAATACGTATATACAAATTAAATTTGAAAACAAAATTTATGAACGATGCGGGACTCGAACACACGAACTCTCGCGTTCTGTGCGAGCGCTCTTCTATTGAGCGAAGCATTCTAGCGACGTAAAGTTCATGAATCTTGAAATGTCTTGTTAAACTCTCAGGTTGTGGTTTCCTAAGTTTGTTTTCATAATTAATTTGTGTTATTAATACCAAAAGTGAGGGCTATCACTTAAAAATAATATCAAATTGTTTAGATTTGAAAGAGGGACATCTGAAGTCAATATCCTAATATACAAATATTGGGGTTAAGCAGGTTATCAACTGTAAAATAGATCCTGTAGATGAAGCCACAACCTGAAAAATGAACAAGACATTTCAAGATTTATGAACTTTACGTCACGCGAACGGTTGGCTCCGTAGAATAGCGCTCGCAGGGAACGTGAGAGGTCGCGGGTTCGAATCACGAATCGTTCATAAATTTGGTTTTCATATTAATTTGTGTAATTAATCCCAGAAGTGAGGGTTATCACTTGAAGAAAAATTACAAATTAATACGTTTATAGTTTTAAGTTTTAAAAAAAAAATAGTATTTGTTATAAAATTATAGAATGATTATATCACACATACAATACCCATTTTCATCACGGGGTTTGAAGCTCAATACGAGTATAACCTAGTTATTAAAAAAAACATTTTATTGACGTCATTCTAATATCATCTTTAAACTTTGTATAAACACAAACTCAATAATATCCTGCATTTTGTGCTTAGCAAAAAATTTTTCCTTATTATAATAAACTCTATATTAATACTTAATTGGGTGACTTGTTATAAAAAGGTTTCATTGACCATTTGAGGAAATATCCTTCCTTAAAAGAGCTACTTAACTTTCCCTCGTTTCTATACGATGGCAAACAAATTTATGCTCCACTTAAATAACGTTTAATATGATTGGACTTCAAGGGTGAATAAAATTTACTCGTTCTAAATTATTTGTTGATTGTTGTTTGATTGAGTACTTTTTTATGTATCTGTAATCATTCTAGCTATAAATAGATCATGATAGAAAGATACATTTGAAGTTCCTTAGACATCGTCACCCACTCAGGGGTTCTTGAATATTAGTTATAAAATTACCTACTTACACAAAAACTAAACAAATAATAATACTAACACTTAAAAAATAACAGAGAATAAATTGATTAAATTTAAGTTAATTTAAATTTGTTAGAAATAAAAGGCTTTTCGTTTATTTACATAAATGTATCTACTAATGCTAATTGGAACAATTGTTACAAAGAGTGTTATGAACAATCAAAGGCTTGTACAAATTTTGAATTATTTCATTTTTGTTTGTGAGTGATGAAAAATACTTACATTGTACAACTATATATACAATCTTCGTCATCTAATAGACTAAGGTAACATTCACTCGCGGTATCACTCACTCACTTTACATATCATAAACTTAGTTACCAACGTAATAGAAAAACACTCTCCTCATTACGGCGAGACTAAATTTAATGTGTGCTAGTTTTACAGATGTGTTAGTGAAGTGAGTAATATTTTGCTTCTGGTGCTAGAAGTTTCCCTGCGAGATCGAATCATCAAAAATGAGATCCGTAGGAGAACCAGAGTCATAGACCAGTTGGTTGCGAAACTGACGGGCATATAACTCGACGTACAGATGGCCGTTGGGGAAGAACGGTCCGTAGTACCCAAAGCCGTAGTGTTGGTAGGTGGACTCCCACAAGGTGGACCGACGATCTGGTCAAGATCGCCGGAATACGTTGGATGAGGGCAACGCAGGACCGATCATCATGGCAATCTTTGGGGGAGGCCTTTATCCAGCACGACTTCCGGCTGAAATGATGATGAAAGCGGGTATGTAGTTTTATTTGTATTAGCTTTCACATTTCAGCCCCACGTTCCCTGATGAACACTTGGAGATTTCGCAACCCCAAGTATAAAAATAAATTAAAAAGTCCGGGATGCAATCCCTTTGACAAATAAACGGCGTCATATTCACATATATAATATTTCTTTTTCTCACACATATATTTTTAAATTAATATAATCTTAAGAAAAAAGAGTGTTAACTGCGTATATAAAATTTGGTATTTTAGTGCATATTATTTTCTACGAAAATAAACATCACGAAAGTATTTAGAATCAGTATTTACCTGTAAAATGTTTCTTAAGTTGGATTGTTGCTATATTATGTAACAACACAATCTAATACAGAACACGATACCATTATATTTTTTAATTAATTTCCGTTAAAACAGAGAACAATAACGATAAAAACACCAAAATTAAAATGGGTTCAAATTTGACAGGAGACTAATGCACACTAAATTGTTTCAAAACAGTTTCATGGTCATCTATTCTGTCGCTTTCTCACACCTAGGTTTTTACGTAAGGATAGTAATTATTTTACTTTCACACAGGGTTCGTCTATTATGCCAGTATACTAAGTTTATATATGGTCTTGTTATATAATATACGTCGTGTGGACACACGAGTCTGTTGAAGAATTATCAACATCAAAAGACACTTATGATTTTTTTTAAGTTTAATCTTTTTACCATTTACCACTATTACGGAAAAGGTTGAGTTTTAATTAGAAGAAGTAGGAAGAAACTCATTGCCATTTCTTTGATGATGATATCCTAATTTTTGTCATATCGTGCGAATGTGGAATTTGGCAGCAGGTATCAACTCAGATCACCCCGTGGTATGATGCGATAAAAAATAAAGCGACGTCCCTACGCAACGCAAAGTGATCGAGCCGTTTACAGAGCACTGGGTCCTCGACAATTCGAGCAGATCTACGTTGGACTCGGTCAAATATTTCTAGCTGATACTAGGGTGCCAACTATAATATGATGACTTTTTTGTGTCTATTATTTTCAAATTCCAATGGATAAAGTTATAATTTCAAATCTCAATATATATCGTCAACTGATTACTACTTAAATAAAAATAATATTTAAAAAAGCAGCGTGGTAAGCAAAACACCGCCAATTTGATGGTAGGAATAATTGATATAATTCATTTATGCTCTCCATTCATCCAGTGGGAGGCTGCTTTGACAACAGTGAGATGCTCCTTTGCACGAGATGCTCCTTTGTACGAGATGCTAGCTTGATTATGGGTATAGCACAACGGAGCCTATTTCTGCTGTGAAGAAGTAATGTGAAAGTATAATTGTTTTTTGGTCTCAAGAGCGCCGTAACTAGTGAAATTGTCTCAAGGTGACGAGCGCAATTGTATTGCCAATTACCATCAACTTAACGTCCTGCTCGTCTTGTCCCGCATTTATATCGAAAAAACACAGAGACCTTCAACCGACTGTACTTTTTCCAACACAGATATAAGCATAGCATGATAGAAGATGTATATAAGCTCACGCTAAGTAGGTCACTGTAGCAATATAAGTACGTTGATATTGCATCTTGATGCTCGTGTCGTTAAAACGTCTCGTTTATGGAGCATTAAAATTAAAATCGCAACGACTGGGTGACTTACTTCAGCACATTAGAATCTTTGAATTAACTTAGAATTTAACTTGTATTATATCATGAATGATGTGCTCTGCATTGAGCATTCATAAATTTTGTTTATTTTTCAATAAATATTTTTTCTAGATTTTAGCCTAACCAAAGAAAAATGTGTGTGTGGTACGCCAAAAGAAGTTATCACTTCAATGTTGGGTTAGTTATTTAGCATTCGGTAAGCATTCGGTATCGAAATACAACAATGTTTTATAGAAGATTTCTTCGCTTCATTGAATATTTAAAAATCAAATGCGGGACTCGAATTTTATTTTGAAACACTTCAGTCTGCGGTTGCAAGGCCGCCATTGCAACAAAGTAAAAAATACAACCACTGACTGTAAAGGCGGGTATCTGTAAAATGTCGATACAGGTTGAAAAACATCAAAGCGCATTGTGCTCGGTGAGTTTACCATAATATTAAATGTTTAACATCTGCTATTCTGAGAACGTAAATCTTTTCTCAATGATCGGCTTGGCAGTAGTAATTAGTTTTAATTAAGACAAATAAGATACGGTGGAAGACACACGATATCCACCACACACACGCACACTAGTGGGAGGCTCCTTTGTATTGGATGCCGGCTAGATTATGGATACCACAACGGCGCCTATTTCCGTGAAGCAGTAAAGCTCTAAATTTTTGGGTTTTTCAATAATCTTGAGTGGCGCTGCATTGTAATGGGCAGAGCGTATTAATTACCATCAGCTGAACGTCCTGCTCGTCTCGTCCCTTATTTTCATAAAAAAAAGATGCAACACCTTACAAACTAATTTGTTATGTATATTAGAGCCATTGTAAAATACTACATTTGATGTAATGTATGTAAAAGAGTGGCCGTTGAGTTCCTTGTATGTTCTTCTCGCGAGCTCAACTTTTTGCGAACATATGGTAATAAGTTTTTTTGACTTTGACTTTGACCAGATTCTACTTCTACTAATTTTTCTGTCATTAGGTGTTCATAGGAAAAATATCTTATAATTTAATTTTTACTTTATAAAAATAACAATATTTCTACTTTCATTGTATCAAGGTAAAATCAATAAAATTATATTTTAATTATTAAAACTACCGTGGGACGTTATTAATTTTATTTATCTAAAATGGCTTTTCTCACGGTTTGCTGGAGTTGGTACCGAATAGTTTCGGACTATTCGGAGGTTCATGTAGCTTAAAACGGGACATCACTCACTACACTCAGCCTGATGAAGAACCATCTCCTAATGGTCCAAAATTAGTCGGTATCAACTCCGACAAACCGTGATTAAGGCCGTTTTGGACAGATAAAGTGTATTTTTTTAATCATTTCTTTTTTTTATCGATTTCTAAAAGGAGGAGGTAATGAATTCGTCGGTATTTTTTTTATGTTTGTTACCTAAAAACTTTCGACTGTCATACGAGTACACAGTTATAGGTGAGATGTGCTTTAGTCGTGAGGTGGAGAGAGGCGAGAGTGGGTCGCAGCGGAAGGACACCGATTCCAAATAGATTGTAAAATCTAATATAATCTCATAGTACTGGTGGATAGTGGACTATTGGTTTCTACAGACATCATTTGAAAGCAAGCGAAGGGTTTACCAGTTCATCAACACACATGCTTTAAATCTTGTATTAAAGGTTCTAAAACAGTTAGCTTATTGGCAACATTAAAACAGCCAATGTCGTAATAGCCATTACGAGTGTTGTAATGAATTTCAGTACAACATTACAACACTCGTTTGGGTGATGTTTGGTTACTAGGGCTGGCATTTTTAATGTTAGCAGTAAGCTATCTGTTTCAGAATCTTTTATAGAGGATTCATATAATGGGTGTAGATAAAGTATTGCATGCAACTGTTGATATTTGAGTATTAAACACTCATGTGATAAACCCACATTCGTGTTTTAATACCTCATTACGCAACAGTTGCATAAATAATTATTATAGTTTTTAATGGTTTGCTAACCGCACATTACAACCCACCTGGACTATGTCACAAATATCAACACTATAATTACGAGCATTCCACTGAACTTTTAACACTAATGAGTCTCTGTTGCTACAGTGTCGAGTGTTATTGAATCAAATTAACGAATATAGGTCAGTTAACCAATGCTAGCACGTGGAACACATTCACATATACAATTGAGCTTATAATTATGTAGTCTTTGATAAATCTGAAGCGTTCTGCGGACATTGAAATTAATATTAGTGAAAATATTAACAAAGATCAAATATTTTATACCTTCCGCAGATGAACTGCCGAGAAATAGGTGAGCACTTATATATATTACTAGCGGACCCAACAGTCGTTATCCTGTACACACGTCTTAAATTTGAAAAATCGGTCCAACCGGTAGGAGGAGTTCACTAAAATACACATGAGCAGGAGAATTATAAAATATGGACGGAATTGAGAATCTAAGCCAATCTCAATTTCTGGAACACACACAAAAATCATCAAAATCGGTCCAGCCGTTAAGGAGGTAGTTCAATTGTGAATCTAAACCATTCTCGAATCCACCTGAAGACACACAGAAAGTTTAAAATCCGTCCAGCCGTTTAGGAGGAGTTCAGTTACAATAGTCGCACAAAAGAAATAATATATATATTAAGATAACATTTACAGAAAATCAGGTATTCCATCTTGAAATGTACTTATGGCACATAAGTACAGTACCTATTAAAAAATTTATGAATTAATTTTAAGAGAGAACATAACAGAGAGGTATCGAATCGCACCACACTGACACCGCTCAAACACGTACACGTACTTAAAGCTAATAGCGGGAATCAAATGAATTTGATACTTCAGCAAGTTTGAATTTTGTTATTTTTTTTAATACATATGTATTTTTGATAATTGGTTGGTGTATTCGTTTAGTAGTTAAATATTGAAACTTTAGATGGCAGTTCCGTCGCATAACGTCGTGTGCAGTAAACGCAGTTTTTTTTAAATCCAAGATGGCCGCCGCGCAATATTATGATTTCAACAAAATGGGTATCGGATCCGAGGTTATCGAGGGTGCAGAGAACGATTTTGGGATCATTTTTAAAATCCAAGATGTCCGCCGTGAAAAATTATGATTTCAGCAATATGGGTATCGTATCCGAGGTTATCGAGGACGCAGATAACGATTTTGGGATCACTTTTGAAATACAAGATGGCCGCCGCGCAAAATTATGATTTCAACAATACGGATATCGTATTCGAGGTTCTCGAGGGTGCAGAGAACGAATTTGGGATAATTTTTAAAGTGAAACTTCTTTGCCCGCATGTGAGTAAAATTTTTACGGATGAAACGGAATAAAGTGTCACGAAAATGCAGGACGTTTTTATCCAAGAAGAGGGGAGGGAGATTGAGTCTGATTGAGATAGAGTGAGAAAATGCGAATGTAGTATGAAGCAGACGTTACCGCTATGAAGTAAAACAAATTCACTACTAGCATTGTATCATGTAGGTTTAGCGCGCGGCCGCGAGTAAGTAGAACATCTTCCCTACTAGCTTTGTATTGTACAGGTTTCATGAGTAATAATAATTAGTAAAACATCTAATAATTTCTAATATTGAGAAAAATAAATTGGTTTAGAGAACAGATTAGGATAATTATTAATATAAACGAGATTTAAAAATTGGTTTTCACAAATAAGTTTCAATTCTGACATGTGTACTTTGTACGCACGCCATTTCTTGTGTTGTCTGGTGCTTTGGACGTAGCTTCCTCCCTAAGTACACCTATAGGGTGAAAATTTTTTTCGCATGTAGTGTATCATTAGATAGGTCTTTCAAAATAAATTTTTGAGATTTTTTGATTAGATTGGTAACGGAATGTGTTTTGTAAATATTGTGGGTGAAAAGTCGAAACGTAAATATTTATATATTTCGGGAATGAAGAATTAATTTAGCATGTGGGATATTGTTAGACAGGCCTTTTAAAATAAAATTTAAGTTCATGAATGAATTCTAATTTTGACGATGTATTTACAGTCATTTGACACCAATGAAGAAAATTTTGTATATTTCATAGGCGCCATCATGGATTTGGATTTTGACCCGATATTCGTTATTGTTGACCCCGAAAACCTTAGAAACGACACCCATGAAGAGAAGTTAGTAAATTTTATAGGCGCCATCTTGGATTTCGATTTTGACCCGATATTCGTTATTGTTGACCCCGAAAACCATGAAAATGACACCCATGAAGAGAAGTTGGTAAATTTCATAGGCGCCATCTTGGATTTCGATTTTGACCCGATATTCGTTATTGTTGACCCCGAAAACCATGAAAATGACACCCATGAAGAGAAGTTGGTAATTTTCATGGGCGCCATCTTGGATTTCGATTTTGACCCGATATTCGTTATTGTTGACCCCGAAAATCTTGAAAATGACACCCATGAAGAGAAGTTGGTAAATTTCATAGGCGCCATCTTGGAATTGGATTTTGACTCGATATTCGTTATTGTTGACCCCGAAAACCATGAAAATGACACCCATGAAGAGAAGTTTGGAAATTTCATAGGCGCCATCTTGGATTTCGATTTTGACCCGATATTCGTAATTGTTGACCCCGAAAACCATGAAAATGACACCCATGAAGAGAAGTTGGTAAATTTCATAGGCGCCATCTTGGATTTCGATTTTGACCCAATATTCGTTATTGTTGACCCCGAAAACCATGAAAATGACACCCATGAAGAGAAGTTGGTAAATTTCATAGGCGCCATCTTGGATTTCGATGTTGACCCGATATTCGTTATTGTTGACCCCGAAAACCATGAAAATGACACCCATGAAGAGAAGTTGGTAATTTTCATGGGCGCCATCTTGGATTTCGATTTTGACCCGATATTCGTTATTGTTGACCCCGAAAATCTTGAAAATGATACCCATGAAGAGAAGTTGGTAAATTTCATAGGCGCCATCTTGGATTTCGATTTTGACCCAATATTCGTTATTGTTGACCCTGAAAACCATGAAAATGACACCCATGAAGAGAAGTTAGGAAATTTCATAGGCGCCATCTTGGATTTCGATTTTGACCCGATATTCGTTATTGTTGACCCCGAAAACCATGAAAATGACACCCATGAAGAGAAGTTGGTAAATTTCATAGGCACCATCTTGGATTTCGATTTTGACTCGATATTCATTATTCTTGACCCCGAAAACCATGAAAATTATATCCATGAAGAGAAGTTGGTAAATTTCATAGGCGCCATCTTGGATTTCGATTTTGACCCGATATTCGTTATTGTTGACCCCGAAAACCATGAAAATGACACCCATGAAGAGAAGTTGGTAAATTTCATGGGCGCCATCTTGGATTTCGATTTTGACCCGATATTCGTAATTGTTGACCCCGAAAATCATGAAAATGACACCCATGAAGAGAAGTTGGTAAATTTCATAGGCGCCATCTTGGAATTGGATTTTGACCCGATATTCGTTATTGTTGACCCCAAAAACCATGAAAATGACACCCATGAAGAGAAGTTAGGAAATTTCATAGGCGCCATCTTGGATTTCGATTTTGACCCAATATTCGTTATTCTTGACCCCGAAAACCATGAAAATGACACCCATGAAGAGAAGTTGGTAAATTTCATAGGCGCCATCTTGGATTTGGATTTTGACCCGATATTCGTTATTGTTGACCTCGAAAACCATAAAAATGACACCCATGAAGAGAAGTTGGTAAATTTCATAGGCGCCATCTTGGATTTCGATTTTAACCCGATGTCGATTTAATATAGACCTTATATTTAGGGATGAACTTAAAAATGACTAATTCTACAAAAAAATAAGAAACATAATTTTTAGAAAATCTGACTGCTTACAAAATATGTAAAGTATCAAAGACAGTATTGTATAGCTTAAACAAAATATTCATGTTCGTACAGCGGTCTTTTCGAGTACGAGCTGCTGCTTACAACTGACACAGTGTCTACCCACGACGGCGGTCGAGCGCGGACTGACGTTGTTTCGATAGATCTTTCTGTGCAATGCGTACGGAGTGACAAAATAAAATAACCCTTAATACCACACTTTAAAGCTCATGCTTTTCAGAAAAATATATGAATTTTAGACGATTCATTTATATTTTTTTCTGAGATTATTTATAACATATTCATTAATTTATTTCCCGTGTTTTTGAAAATATTATATCTGCATTCCTTACGTAATTTTTAAGAGACAAAATTATGTAAGTAGTAGCAGAAAACTGATCCTGAATGAAGCCCCATTTCGTCAATTTTGTGTGAAGAGTTAACGGATAATCGTTTTTACGACATAAAATATCAAAATTTCAAAGCCCTCCCAATTCCCGCTAATTGGAGATAAAGAAGTAATCTATTTATGGCAATTTTTAGTTTTGTTAGAATTAGTTTCATTTCATCACAAACTCTACCGAAAATTATCTTATTTTTGTCGGATTCGTAAACGCATCCTTAATATAAATAAGCTTTCACAATTAAACAGTTCACTTTTATTATTATTATTATACAGGAGCTCTATAGTTTTTTTTTCATCAAAACTGACAAATTTTCACTTGACACGTAAACTAGATGCGACTCTGGGTTTCATTATTGTACCCTGCTCATTCTTATTAAGGTATTAATTTATTTAATAAAAATAAACAGTAATAAATAAATGTTACTTACGTAAACTAATTTTATTAAAAGGATTTCGGAGATTTCCCTAAGAGAAATAAGTATTCTGAAAAGGGAAAATTTAATTAAAATTAAGAAGTAATCTTCAATGAAATCACATTCCTAAAGAAATGAAATACAAAGCATTCAGTGAGAAAATGACCAAATTATTCACGAGCCTGTGGATAAGATTTGTTTCGGTCGGATTTTCACTTTGTGAAAACATTATGGCTTCACATCACGCGAATTAGCTATTATTGTGTTGTTCTGTGAATATTTACTCAACTTGGTGCAGCATAATGTACTTTTCATTGAATTTAGGTCTTAGTGGTTTATTATAATTAGGTAAATAAGTTTCAGTGGAACTTGTTATCAAATTAGACGGCACAGAGTATTTTTAAGTCCTTTTTTCTCCTTAAGGTGATTGTTTTGTTTTTTAAGCATTAAAAATTACATCAAAAGGACTTCCAAATCGTGCAGACTGATACGGAAAGAGCAATGCATAATTGTAGGTGACCTTATCACTACAAAATAAAAACCAGAAACGTGGTATATATATATTTAATACGTTATTTATAGTTGTGGTCTGTATATCTGGTAAAGTCAGGTAATTTTATATCAGTTCACCTTACAAAACATTAGGAGCATTCTTTAGCATTCTTTGAGAATTACGCTTACCTAATATTACTACAAATAACATCTCAGGGTTACATAAAACAAACATGTTGAGTAACATAAACATATGTAATCTCGAACAATATATTCTATTAAGAATATTAACGATCGCATTTTAATCTTGGTGTTCTCAAATATGACATCACGATTAGATCTTGTAATTCACCACTGCTTCCTGAAGACTTACTGTATAAGTCGTTAGTAGTTACAGCAGAAATTATTCAATTCCATACCATAAGGCCTCTTTCATACGCGAAATATTTTATTAAAATGCCGATTATGAATTTATCCTTAAAGAACTCGATAATTTAACTAATAAGGTAATCAGAGCTGCATGATATAAAACTGGATGAAGTTGTCTTATTTTTTTTATTATACATGAATTACGTAACAAATTTACTGAGTCAAAAAAATAAACCATCTTGCAAATATTCACTTTAGTTAGATTATGGGTCATCTTATGTCTCAAGATGACGAGCGCAATTGTAGTGCTGCTCAGAATTTTTGGGTTTTTTGAGAATCCTGAGCGGCAATGCATTGTAATGGGCATGGCGTATCAATTACCATCAGCTGAACTTCCTGCTCGTCTTGACCCTTATCATCATAAAAAACAAAACGATTAATTGTAATCCATTTTAAATTTAAGTGATCGGGCTAGCACCGTGAGACCACAAATGTACCAAGCGTATATTAGGAATATTGAAAGCGATATCAAAGATAATCCTCGAGAATTCTGAACCTACATAAAGAGTAAACGTCAATCGAAAACGTACCCCTCAGTGATATATTACTCGTATGGTAATCGTTCTTTGAACCAAGGCCCCCAAGATCTGTGATATGTTAGGTGAGTACTTTCAATCAATGTGTTCTTATCGACTCAACTAACTACCAAAAATCTACTGATTTACCAGCTGATATTATTGTAATTTAACCTTTTTGCTTTTTTTATTTTTATTATAATAACACTAGAAATAAGGGATTGCATGAAACTAATTCTAGTAGGCTTCATAAGATACATAATAGCTTTAAGAGTAAATGTATAGACTTTTATAATAAAGTCCCAGCCACTGTTCAGGCATCCTACTACTCCAC